>NC_088245.1:173018319-173130819 GCF_036013445.1 Caloenas nicobarica
GTTCAAATCTATGAAGGTTTGTGCGTCTACATTGTGAACAAGTACCAAAACCACTGTAAGAGCCCCACGAAGAAAGAATTGCTATAGCTGCGATAGATGACGTAGGTGCAGTTGTTATGTGCTACCACATTAGTTGACACTACAAAATTCTTGCTGCTTGTATACATTTTCCTCCCTATTTTCGCTGTGTACTCATAGAACCACAGAACAGGTGATATTGAGAAGGCACTGCTGGGGGTGATCTAGTCCAGCCTCCCCTGGTCAAGGTAGGGTGACACAGAGCAAGTTGTTCAAGGCTGCATCCAGCTGGAGTTTGAGTATCTTCAAGGATGGACACTCCACGTCTCTCTACAACCTGTTCCACTGTTTGACTACTCTCAAAATAAAATCTTTTTTATTACTTTTCAGTGGAATTTCCTGTATTTCAATTTGTGTCCATTGGGCAACACTGAGAAGAGTCTGTCTTCACCTCTGAAGCTTTTCCAGCTCTCTCAGCCTCTCCTCATATGTTGGTTGCTCCAATCCCTTAATCATCTTCATGGTCCTAAGATGATTTCTTGTTTGAAAAGTTTATGGAGTTTGAATTTCCTTTTAGGATCCAGCTCTAAGCAGAAAAAAATCAAAGTACCAGATTGTTAAGTGCTTCTCTCCCCCTCCCGCTTCTCTCTCTTTTTTGTAATAAATTCTTCTTTTTAAGCTTTCTGATTGATTTAATAATCTGAGTATAATAACTAAGTTTCCTTCCTGCCTACAAATGAGTGTAAGTGATCACACAAACAATTATGTGCTATTTAATGCTCTTTAAGTAACAGAGATCTTCAATTATTAGGTATATCTAGGATACACAAAGCTGTGATTTAACGTATGATTTTTACTTGACAATTTTCCTTTTCTGAAATCTGTTGCATAAAACAGAAATACACATTTAAAGGTGGAAATCCTGGTTTCTAAAGGAACTGGTTCTGCATGCACTTGTTTATATGTGCAAATAGTATTGGTACAAAACTGTATGCTGAGACTTCTCATGAAATGTCATGATTGTATATTTTTGTAGGAGACCAAGTTAAGGATCCCTTGAAAAAGTATTATATTACAGGTCCAATCTGAAAACCCATGCAGAGAATGTTGCATCATTGCTTGGAATAGATTTGCTTTAGGGAGATATTTAGGGACTAAGCTGAGATTTAGGGACTATATTGAGGAAGAAAATAAAAGGGAAAAAAGGAATAAAATTCCATGTATTTTTAGGGAACATAAATTGAAGATGTGAGAATCACCTCTTGGGTGAGATTCTGTCCATTTTTATCACAAGATTCATAAATATTACCTACAATTGCTGATCTAACCACCTTGTTTCGTTAGGGTCAACTTACAGAATGTTCCCAACTTTAGAAAAGACCAGTCAGCTGACAAGAGGCAGTCTTATGTTTATTAAAATAAATGTAGGACCTTTGGCAAAAGTGTGACAAAATGAGAAATATGTACTAACAGGAAATTAAGAGCTTCTAGAATTGTCCAGAGAATTAAGATCTGTCTCTGTTACAAATAACATAGCCAGAAGAAAGAAGAGTTTGGTGTACGTTCAGACAGGTATACTGACTTTTCGGGCTTATCTGGGTAACACCTTGAAGCTTTTCCAAAACTAGATAGCTCATCATACTTACTTTGATCCTCATATCTCTGTGTAATACAGATCTTTTCTTGGCTAAAGTGCTTAGAAGGCTTCAAAAGTTGTCACAAGTTGAAGCGGTAGATAACTGTAATTAATCAGAACAACAGTGCTGTAATTCCTGAGTGGAGTGCATGATATACATTGTGCTCTGTATTTTTATGTCTGTAGTTGCTACATAACATAAATGATATTTCCATTATTTTTCATGCACTCTTTGAAAAGCACTTCTCTTCAATTTTCAAATTATTTTTTTGGTAATTGTTCTTAAGTATTTTGGGTTTTGTAACTGTTTCGTAAAGCTCCTTCCTGACTTAATTCTTCTGCGGCTTGTCCTACTGACTCTGTAATCTACAGGTGATGAAACGAGTAGCTACAAAACTCTTGTATGTGTTTAAGGAACTGCATCATTCTCTCAAAGATAAAATGTGAATATAAAGTGCTTTTGGATATTACTGTTATAAGATTACTACTTCGTATATCTGTATCATACCTATATTATATACATATCATATATCTAGCTATATATATCTATAAATATAGATATATCTGTGACAATTTTTTTAAAAAGTAATTTCAAAGCACAAATGTTTATTACATTAATTTTACATTAAAGTAATTTCAGTAATTGCCGTTGCCGTTATTATTTTGAACAGATTTGCTTTACGATAGATTTCTGTCCACCTCCTCCACATCTGATACCAGACTCTTCTTTTCCAGTGTAAAGACATTAAGCTTTCTCTGAAATCTTTCATGCATGCGAATTATATCTACTTTCCTCTATCAAACTCCTGTTCTGTTTTTTCTGTTCTTAAGTGATAATCTGAAGATTTAATTTCTGATCTGATCCTTATTTTTTCTCTTGCTGTGTGCCTGAATCAATAAAAGTATATTCCAACTTCCATCCTGTAGAAAACTCTCTGAGACACTAAGCATTTTTTTATGGGGGGGGGTACAGTAAGGAGAGAGTTGAACGGTTTCGTATAGATTATTTCAGCTTGGAGGACAAATGGAGTTCACAGATGCAGCAGTTGATAGAGTGTGGCAACGTTTCTGCTAAAGTAGAAGATGGAATTATTTGGTATTTAAAGAAAGATTAATCACGTAATTAAATACTTTCATTTTCTCTGGCTCACAGTTATTGACGTTGTATTAGGCAGAACTGAAAGAATGGTTAAAGTATAATTATCATTGTTGTTATATCCACATCATATTGGATATTGCCAAGAAGAAAACTCTGTAGTTGGAAATATTTTCCCCTGGTAGATTCAGTCCTCTAAGGTCTTAAGAATGTATTTAACTTGTCTAGGTGAGTAAGTTGATTTCTATGAGTATTGCAGAGGTTAGAAATTAAAAGTTTGAGTTAAATACTTTGTAATTTTGAGACGTGAATGTATTACTCAGTTATTTGTTTTATGTAGCGTGCACATTTTGTGATCCTGTGTTGGTCAAAAAGGTATACATTAATAACATTGAGTGGCTATTGCTTACTTCTTTCAAAATGCATTCTGTGTTAACATGGTGTTTTGGTTATTAGTGTTTAATCGTTTTTAACATTCGTATTGCTTTCAATTGATGTTATAGGATGACATGCTGTTTATCTGTTGGAGCTGAACTAACTTATTGTAAAAGCAAGCAACAAAATCCTGCTTTCAGAGTGATAAACTGTTACCTAATTCAATAAATTGAATCAGATTACACAAACATTTTTGCACTTCATTAAGGAAGTAGTCATTATAATTAATGTGAAAGCTTCTATCATATTCAGTAGTTGATATATCAGTGGGAAGATATACTGACTCAACTCTGTAAAAGTATTATTTCATAGTTTTAAAAATCATAATTAAGGTTTAATACGGGCCACCTGGCTTCTCTTGAAAACACTGTCATAATTTTGCCGTATTATCGTCCTGTTGAATGGCTGGCTAGCTTCTGCTTTATCACAAGAGACTTTATCACTGCAAACCAGTTCTGGAAGCTCACTAGGTTAAGTTCCAATGAGGCCTTTACGTTCACTAGTTAATAATTAGGTTGATATTCTATGTAGCCACAAATTTTATAAAAATCCCCAAATCAAGTAGTTGTTTCAGGAACTATTAGGGTAAGAATAGAAGGCATAGTGAGAACTTCGGTACTTAGCTTTATAATCTCAGGCACATGCAAATTCATTCTTTTCTGACTTTTGCCGTTTTACTCCTCAACCTTCGTTTTAAATGTTGTGTTAAAATGAAATTTGTTAGTGCCTGAGCAGAAAATACTGCCTCATAAGAATTTATTTTGGGGTCCCAGTAATCAAAGAATCAGACTGCCGTGAACATTCAGTGACTTCAGTAGCTTTTTGTTAGAAAATAGGATGTGACTACATGGTTTATTATAGGCAAATGTATGGAAGATCTTCAAGCAGACAGATTATAAACCATCTATGAATCTAAAGCCATTTAACCTCATTTGTTTCTGACAACTGTTTTCTTTCTGTCCATTTCTGAGCATGAGAAGGCTTTGATTCTCTTTGCTTACAATAAACCACGTAGACATAGCTTTTTCAGTCATAAAATCTTCTGAAAACCAAGAATTACTTGGAGAAATAGAATCTTTTTTATTAAGAAGTTTTAATCAGTAAGAACTTGTACATTTTGCAGTTATATACCATACATCACTACATACATTCAAAGCCTGCAGGATGCTGTTGGAAGACTGTGTGAGTCAAACCTCATGCAGGTTCACCCACTGCCTGTTGAGAGGAGGTCCCTGGATTGAACTGTTTCCAAAAATGCTCCCAGCTTTTTTGATATAAAGGGAACAAGTTGGTTCACTTCAAAAGAGACTCTGGGATTAAATATTTAAGCAGCGAGGATAGTCAGGTACCTTGACATGCTCAAGGTACTCAAGAAGATACTGATGAGTGAAGTTATTTTACGGCATAGTTATAAGATAGTGAATCCTCTCTTCTACTTGCATCTTGTGACTACTCATTTAGTAATAGCTAAATGTGCTAGTAATAGCACAGATTTATTACCTTTCAATGGAAAATCTGAGATAAGGAATTTTTGTTTCGTGCTGGGTCACAGAATAATTTTGCCTTCTGAAGGCTAAGGGTGTAATGGTGTTGATTTGTGAATTTACCCTTAAAAATGATATTTCTGTATCAGTTGGAGGATCATATTCTGTGAAAATGAACTATTAGAAGATATTAGTAAAACCTCTCGTGATGTGTGATAGTTTTCAGATATATATAGCTTTGCTATGTCAGGGTATATTTAACATGATCAGAAAAAAAAAGTGTCTATCACTTCAGAAACAACACTCACCCAAATTCCAGCTTCTTGTTTCAAATCATACAAGTATATTAAACATCTTGGGGAAAAAGACCCCTGCTTTTCAAAATGTCTTTTATCATCAGGGTTTCCGTTAGAACAAATAGCATGCAAACAAACCAAAACAAGAAAACCCACCAAACTCTTGATACAAAAGAAAGCAATTGAAATCTTACTCTTACAGGCAGATATGTGGTGAAGTTATCAGTGACTAAATTTGGACCAAGTAATGGAAGTGTTTACTAATGATTACTGTAGCTTTCTGAATTCCAAGTTATTATTATTTGTAATTGAAATGAAAAAGTTATTGAAAAGTATTGTGGAGTACACTGATTGTTTCATAAAACTAAATTATTAAAAATGTAAGCTTACCAATTGTGGGAAATACTGAGATTGTCTTGTAGCTCAGATTTCAGGCAGTCTTTCAACAGAAAAATATCAAGATAATCATGCTTCTATGTTTGTAGTTTGCCTTATAATAAACCAGATATTTTTTCCAACCACTCTTGCCTTTTAATGAGAACATTTAGCCAAAATAATTCTATACCAAATCATTTCATTCAACTACTTAGCTGAAAACTAACCTTTTGCAGAGGAAGAAGTGCATTGCCATTTTAAAAATCAAATATGGAGTAGTATTTTATTAAACACCACCACTAGAAATGAACCTGAGCTGCTGAATTTGGAATAATATCTCAGTCTTACAGACATGTTGGTCTCTTATCTGAATGATGTTGATTGCAATTTAGTAAAATGATACTTGTTAGAGTAAGTGTAGCAAGACCTGGTACAAAGCTCAGTTTCATCACATTGCTGACTATGGTTCTACATCATCATGATGACATGAAGTTCTTGAATGCTGTCAAGGTGTCTGTCTCCTTTCCTGTAGAATTAGACTCCTTATGTCCTTGCATGACATAATCAATGACAGGTGAATGATTTTTTTCTCTTCATTTTATATTTGATCTGCCTGTGCTACGTTCAATAAAAAAATGACTTCAAATTTATATATTCCAAAGTTATGGTCCATGCTTTCATTATCATATATTTGGGGATTGTCTAAAGTACAGGAAGACACTGCAGCTTAACGTACTTAACTTGGGTTTGTTTTGTTTTAGTTTCTTTGGGGAGGGGAGATATCAAATGTCACTTTTCAATACGATTGTCTCCTGGTTAAGAACAATGCGTGCTCTGGAGTTTTCCAGATCTCATGCAAGGACTTAAATATCAAGAGAATACCCAGAAAAAGATCTCAGGTAGCCCAGGTATTTTTGTTATATGATGTAGGATGTAGGTGAACTTAAGAATTTGCTCAAGTAAATGATACCTTCAAGGGAAGTATGCAAGCAAGCATTATTATATCTGGACAGCTGTAGAAGACTATAGCTCAAGAAGAAAAAAAAAGATGAGCTAGATACTATATTGTTTTTGTTAATACTTGTTTTAAGTCATCTGTGTTTGATAACAGCTTGGAAGGGTCAAGCACCTAATGATCACATTATATCTCACCTTTCAGGGAGCAAGCTTATTGAACACAAAATGACCTTTATCAGTTTTCCAAGGAGAACCAGTCACTATGGGTCATCTTTATGACTTACAGCTCTAGTAACATTGCCTGCATGAATTTCATGTACATGATGGCATCCTATCAGAATTATTAGGAATCCACTATCAGTTATTCACTGGGCACTGTGTTGTTATTGTTACTAATGTTGTCCTATGTCATATATTAGAGCTATCATAAAGTAGTCTTAACTGGGACAAGGTTTTTGAAAAAGGTTATTCTGATTCAGGTCCTGGGCTCAGGACCAGATCGTTATTTAAACTTGATTCCAGCTCGTCTGCAAGTTGTTTAATGTTTTATTCTTGGTTGGAAATCGGAGAGTATTTATGTCAGAACTGAATTGTGATGTGAAGTTAAGCATGCAGAGAGACATGCTGATGAACTCTATTGCAAATATAAAATGATCTGTCAGTTGTTACTTGTGGAGCTGCCCCCAGAGCTTGTGGTTTACGAAGACTCGAGCTGTTGGTCCGAGGTTCCATGCATTCAAAATGCTAAGTTTGAAAACCTCATCTTACTTTCTTCAGGTGGTAAGACTTCCTTTCATTTCTTCAAGATGTAGGAATAGGTAGCTGTGGTGGTTGGTTGCTGTGTGTGTGAGACAGCAATTGGAAAGCAGAGTGCGATGGGAAGGGATAGGAAAGGGGCTAAAAAAATAGTGTGTGTCATGGAGAGAAAGTGAGAAAGGGGGAAGGAAGAGAGAGAGTTCTTGATGAGTTGGTATAACCAACTTATTCGATGTAATACATGTTTGTTTGTTTGCCATCCTCTAGCAATTCGTGGCTATTGAGAGGTTGCAAAGCTGCGTTGTTACATTGTTTGTTTCATTGCTTTCAGGGCTTCTCCTCTTTCAGCAGTGCATATACATGAGGGTATTTTTGGCTTTCTGAACTGGTTTTAGTTATGAATGTTTTGCAATTAACTCTTAAGTAATTTCCTTTCAATCCAGTCTCAATTGCAATGAAATACTGTGTTCAAACTGTCAGTGAACTGTTACTGCTAGTAGTTTTAAAGATGTGACTACTATGGACATTTAGAAAAAAAACTTAGATTGAGGAGAATGTTACTCCTATTACATTTCTTTGAGGTCATCAATTAATGATGTATTCGTTTCTGACCATAAAAACAGTAACATGCTAGCAATGATAAGCCAGAGAAAGGAAAACTGCACCTAGTCAAGACAAAATTAATAATGTCACCAAGTCATTTTTACTCATCAAAATCCATAGCGATGGCAGATAGACAGACTGTGCTGACAAGTTTTACTGAAAAGTAAGGTTTTGTCAACATTACCTTTTCATTAGGTGGTGGCTGAGATTTAGATTGACATAAGGGAAGTAGAACAAGTTGCAGAGAGTGTTTTGAACGGGCAGATGCATCTACTAAATGTACTTTTCACCATATTCACTATGCTGTCTGATACCACAGGCACTAAGACCACACATATAGCTTGAAAAATCCAGTTGCCCTTATTGAGAGGGCAGACTGTACTTTTTAAAAAGAACATTTCTGGCACTTACAGCAGAAATAAAGAATTCAAAACATGAGGTGGTGTCAGATGGGTATTCCAGTAATCTCCATATCAGGTTACCGAAGCTACATTGCTAGGAACCATGAAAATCAAGGATCTTAAATAAACAACATCACTACTGAAAAGGATGATGCCATTTTTATGTTTCCTTTTGACAATAAACTAATTCCTTAATTTATATGCTATGATACAACATTCCAATATACAGAGGCCTAGCTGTGATTACGATGTTAGAATACTGACTCTGTAATGTCATCTCAGCTTGGACTTCAGGTGATGAAAAAGGCTGCTTAACACAGTGCAAAAAATGATAGGTTTTTCTTATACCTTTGCTTCATAAATGTATGTGAACATGGGAATAAAAGGACTGCGCTGCTTGGGCAATGTGTTAGCTGGGTAACTTACTGCATCATAACAGCACATTCTTTTTTCAAGTACCAGATTACGAACAAAAAAGAAAAAAAACCCCACAAACACAAATCCACATGGTTTCCAGCATCTCATCAGTATTCAGTGTAAGTATTTGAGAAGAGAAAGGTGATTTCTTGTGTATCAGTACATTTGTTTTGAAAAGTATCTGGAAAGATTCTAGTAGATTAATATTTCATTCAAGTGGAAGAAAACAGTGGTTCCTGTGCACTCAGTCACTGTGTGACAAAACCATTTTTAAAGTAATTTTTTTCCTCTGTTGAAAGATCAAATTATATTCGGCCTTTGAAGTCTTAGATACACAGATGCTGAACACACTGAGGACAACATACTCCTAGAGGTGAATGACAAAAAATAGAGCACTCTTGCCTCTATAGTATGAACAATGTGAGCTTCATGTTTATGGACTATGGAATAACTCATTATGAAATAGGCTTTAGCTTTTTTTTTTTTTTTTTTAGTACAGTCATTAGAACATGTTTATATAAAATGTAAATGACTCAGATTTCTTTTAACATTGGTTTCTATTATCACCTGGGCTAAAATTTTATACGGACTGTTATGAGGAGGTGACATCTATGTAGAACCAAAATAAACAAGTATTATCATAGTAGATAACTCTTAAGTTAAATGAAAAAAAAAACCCAAACAAATACTTACAGCCCAGGAAGGTCTGGGGAAGAAGCTACTATTCCTGTAAAGAACATGACGTATATGGCTGCATCTGTACCAATAAATAAAACAGTATCAGACCCAGTACGAAGAATTCACAAGTTTTGGAACACAAGCACACATTCATGTCTGCTCAATGAAGTTAGTCACGACTAAGATCTAAAAGCATCTGAAAGCAATTTAAAAAGATTATATGGAAATGCTGTTTTAAGCATAAGCAACTTGATTTCTCCACCTTGTGCTCGATAGCTGGATACCATTTGTCCAGTCAGTGTTAAATATGACTTTTTTCATCAAAATCTCTTGCAGTATACTTTGTTTTATTGTTATTATTATTCTTTAATTCCCTTCTTCTTTAGTCCAGGAGAAAGCCTTTCATCTTTTGAATGTCTCTTTGGTCTGCATTTACCTTTCCTCTTTTTTACTCCTGTTCTGGAGGCCTCAAGTTAAGTTTCTCATGAGGAGGTAGGAAAAAAACCAAACAACCATACATTTTCTAAATGTACAGTGCACATATCCCTATGCACAAAGAGAAGCGCTCAGTCCAAACGGGATAATTTCGATATCCACATCCACATCCACATCCACTTGGAAATTCAAGGAACTGTGAGTTTATTTCGTGCTTGGAAACAAATCCTTTAAATTAATCTTCTTTTGTGGAAAATTTAAGGTCGTCATGAGATCAACAGTTATGCCAACATGCCCTGTAACTGCTGCTGAGTCTTTAAGCTATGGATAATCATTCACACTTTTTTTTTTAACGTAATATTCTCAAAGAAATATTTGCTTTTAAATTACTTTAGAATTGTTAGTTTCTGTCTTCATAGTGTCAGTAGAGTTTGTTATTATTACAGTGCTTTATGAAAGGTTTGGGGGATGTTTTGTTTTCTGGTTATTTATTAATCTGTTTAAATCTCCACTTACATTACCTGGAGTGAATTAGCTGTTATCAGTCAAAATATTAAGCTTGGTATTGAGATGCCGTATCATCTCAAAATATCTTGAATTCCAAGTCACATACTCTGAGCAAATATTTATGCTTATTCTACGTAAACAAGTATTGTAGAATTTCCTACAGGAGCTCTGTAGTGAGTGACTTATTTTCAACTCTCCCCTGAAAACTGATAGAAGGACTAGAATACTGAATTCTTTAACCATCCTTATTTAGGTTGTTTTCCTGAATGAGCACTGGAAATTTCACTGCTTCCAGATTACACAGATATAGCCATGGCATGAATTTTGAACTATACAAACTCTGTTTTATAAACTCATGGTGGGAGTGAGTTTTTTATCTTCTTTCTTCCTGCTCCTTTCTCAAATCTACTTCATCTTTATTTAATATTCAGATTTATTTCATTAGATCTTTAACAATGGAAATTAATATTTTTGGAACAGGCAACAAAAAATGAGGAATTAACAGTAAATCTGAACAAGATTTTCTCTGGGATGTTTTCCCTTACCATTCATTCCAGATACTTAATTCCCTAGTCCTGTCTAGTTGACCAGGCAAGAGTTTCACAGAACCTTCTTTGGCTGATAGACTGGTACTTGAAAAGTTAAAAAGAGAAACAGGATTTTGTATTAGAAATAATGATGTACTTCTTCTGAATTTTTATCTATTTGTCAGACTGTAGTTATTAAGCGCTCAAGCAAGTTAATAGATTCAGTAGGTAGCACAGATTAAAGTAGGGCATAGGGAAAACACAAGGATATTTAATATAGCTCTTATATAACTTGTGATCAAGTTGGATGAAGGTTATTGTCAATGGATTTAACTTCATTTCTGTCTCACATCTTAGGTTGTTTTAATTCAGTGTAACCACAGAAACTGTATTTGGTCTGCCCTTGGAAAATCCTTTTTTCTTTGTGTAAAAAATATAATAAGTTTTTTGTTTGTTTTGCTGTATAATTCAGAACTGTTTATGTAACCTCTGAGATAACACCTTCTTTTGGAGTTGTATTTGAATCTGCTTCATTGCTCCTTTTAGAATTATTCATTATTTAATTGTATTTATTCACTTAACACAGATCCATCTGTGGCTTGCTCCCAGTAGAAGGCTCCTCATTTCATCCTCAGTCACTAAATACTAACACCTTACACATCGCTTAGCTCCATCTCACTTTTGGTATAGTGTTGTTCCTATGGTTACTCAAAGCGATCCTTTCTACTGTAGTTTACTATATAATTGTTTCACTTTTTATTTCTTGCTGTGGTGTGGCTTCTGCTGCCCTAACTTTGTACTCAAAAGTCACCTTATCTTACATGATATGCTGTGTTCTAGATCTCAACATCCTTTTGAGAGATGTGAAAGATTTTGAAGTTGATTATATCCAACATTTTTGTTTGTGGGGGAGTATTGGTATCATGATGTGTGGTATGATGCTTCCTCATTTCTTTAAATAGTTTTGATTAGGCCACTAAATTTTGTCCACTACTCTTTTAAATAGAATATATATATACTCCTTTCTCTGATTTTTAAAAACTGAGTGATTTTGAGATTCCTCCAGATTTTTCCCCTTTAAATTCTTTTCTACTTTACACTGTTGTGGTTTCATCAGATGTAGATACACAAAGTCAAATTAAAGCAAAGATGGTCAGTTTAATTTAATTTACTGTTTTTGCTTTTAAGTCTATAATTGGCATTAAATAGAATAGAATAGAATAGAATAGAATAGAATAGAATAGAATAGAATAGAATAGAATAGAACAGAACAGAACAGAACTATTTCAGTTGTAAGGGACCTACAACAGTCATCTAGTCCAAGTTCCTGACCACCACAGGGCTGGCCAAAAATTAAAGCATGTTATATAGCTATTCTTTGGCAAGATTATTTGTTTCATTGTAGACACCTTAATGCTGTTGCTTGTTATTTCCCTTATTCCTAACATGTTGACCAATCCTGAATCCTTTATCTCACCAACCTAGCTAATCTAGTAAATCTGGGAGGAATGCCACTAGGTCATGTTCTCTTAAAGAAAAAAAGAAAAACTAAACATGGATAGATGAATAAGTTGCAAATGAAAAAGAATTTCCAGTGCCAACATTCCTCATTATTTCTAACTGCCTCTTGTGTCCATTTTGCTAAATGTCTAAAGAAAATAAGGATTTGAGTTCTTACCCATTTTTTTCTGACCTTCCTTCTGCTTCCTATTTGCTTCTCAAATTTTTTTCAGACAATGTAACAATTTTGAATTGCATTGTTATTCTTTCATATACTGCGTAAATCTTTTAGAAGAAACCTCACCACCTGATAAAATGGCTGCTTTATGAGAAATCTTTAGCTTTGTGTAACTGCCACAAAAATTGAATGCCATGAATGCTATTTCAACAAATATCTCTTCTCATGCTTCCTTTGCCTGAGGTATTTACAATACCAAATTGCTGAAAAAATACCTGCTAAATGAAGAGTCACTATTTTATCATAGCATGAAAATATTATTTGTGGTGTCCAGGATCAAAAAGAACTGTTCACAGAGCCCATCCCATTAAAGATCATCTACAAAGAGAGTTTTTACAGTTCTTTAAAAATTTTAATTATGATGAAAAGTTTTCCAAGTTTTTTTTTTAATAATTTCTCTTTTCTTCTTAATACAAGTTTCCCATCTGGTTTATATAGTTGGAATTCCATAATTCTCATCAACACGTGCAATGGGCATCTCTTTGGTGGTGAGGTGCCCAGGATTCCTGGCTCTCGTCATGTTTGGGTCTTACCATCTACTTTTTTCGTGTGAAATATGCTATGTAATAGCATGTGTACCGCATGAGCACGTTAATTCACATATCTCACTACTGTGCTCCACTAAATGAAATAAACAGGCCCACAATCATCACTGAGTATCATCCCATTAAATTTATTCAAGTGAACAGAACTACATCTTACTGAGCGTGTTTGAGATTCTCTGTATGCTCTAATGAATTCATATTTTCAGGTTTTTCTATACGTCAATAAAAAGCACAAAGAGTGATATAGTGGATTATATTATATGACAGTGGCTGGGACACTTGCTGAAGTCGTATTCTGCAGCTGATTTCAACCACTAATTCAAGACTTGGCAATAACTTTTGGGACCAACCACTAAACATCTTGTTGAGTAGAGTTCCTACTGATAACCCTGTTACAGCTGATGTGGACCAGATTTTATCAGTAATTCATCTGGGAAGGACTCAATCCAGTAGATGCTTTGCATTCTGTGGTATAATGTACTCTGACATTAAATATAGTTTTTTGATTAAAAGGTGAATGTTTATATTGTGAAATCAATTTGCTTCCCAAATTTGATTTTAATAGGAAGTGGAGCAAGGGAAAAAATAACTGGGATAATATTTGACAAAATCTTATAGAAGGTAAGAGAACTAATAGAATTCCAAGTGAATTTTATTCTGTCTCGTCCATCAGTATCTATTATTTAAATTTTTGTGTAGAAAGAAAGAAAGGAAGGACGCAAGGAAGAGATTTTAATGTCTAAAATGTTTTAAACTTTTATAAAGTAGGGGTTTTTATCAAGTAGGTTTAAAGGATGTTGAGATAATTTTGTAGTAGTTCTTCATGAGCATAGAACTAATTTTAAAGGAAATACATACCTAGAAATAGAATTCCAAGGCAGCAGATTCACTGCATTTCCTTAGAAGTGGCAAGCATACAGGTAAATATCACAGAATCACAGAATGTTAGGGATTCGAAGGGACCTCGAAAGATCATCTAGTCCAATATCTTCACTGTACCTGAGGAAAGAAACTACCTGAGGAAAGAAACTGATTTTCCCCATCTTTAGCCACGTAAGAAGTAAGCTATCGAGGAGATTCATCTGGCAAAAGTTAGTGTGGCTGAAATGTAGATGTTGACACCTCAGCATGTCATATCTTTTCATAGCCAGTGGAAAGTAGCAGCCATGGCTGGAGTGTGATACATCTCAATATAAGAGAGGCCACATGGGTTGCCCGCTGGAGATGCCCGTGTCTCTTCATTGACTGTAGGCAACTTAGATGAAGAGTATGGACAGAATACTTAAATGTTAAAAGGTTAATGTTAAATTAGATGGGTGAAGCTGTCAATGTAAGTAAATAACTTATTTTGAAAGTGCGTATGCAAGGCCGTGTCTATTCATTGTCCATTAGATGAATCTGTGGAAATTATTGATATGTTTTAAAGTATTTGAAGAAGCTTGGTATGTCCTTGGCATAGTAATAAAAAGAAGTAAGAAAATATGTATTTTGTCATTTGAACAAAATGTTGTAGATCACACACAATTTAGCAGGCAATCAAATAACATTTTAGTCAAGGATTGAAACTTCTGATATGCGTCTGGATTCACTGTGAATTGTGTCTGTTATTGGATTCTGGTATCTGGGTTCATGACATAACGTACATATTTTAGTGCACTTAAAAGACTAGTAAATCTTTTCCTGCGATAATGAATTAATATGCTATTTAAACAGCCAAAGGCATGGTATTTCTTGATGTTAACTCCAATAGGATCACTAGTTTTAGTTTTAGTGTAAAAACAGCCCTCCAGTGCTATAAACAAGGATAAATTAGTATAAATATTTTTCTTACGTAGAATGTTCCAGTGAACGATTATTAATTTTATTGGAGTTTTCTCAAGTAGACTTACTGCTGTCATCTTGCTCCCTGTAATCTGCTAAAGCTACAATGCAAGATTATTTTAGAATTTATATTCTCAACGATGCAAGTATCTCTGCACTGCTTCCTCTAAAAATATGCACTATTCCCAAAATAGCAAAAGCTCCAAAGACTTTATTTTTAAAATCTGAATCAGCATTAAGTGAACTTGGAAATGCAGCGATCCAAACTGGTCAGTGCTGAATTCCATCTTCCCTTGGTAACTGTAATAGTTCCTCCTTAAAAATACATCTTTAAATATCTTATTTGGCACCAACATCTATATTTTTTTTCAGTGCTATATGAGAGGACTTTAATCTCAAAATACATAATGTCCTGAAGTAATTTTCAGCATATCGAAACAGTGAGAGAATCAGAAATATTTATAAAGATCAGACATGTCTGAGCTTTCCAACCTGTAGTAGTTGTCCACATCTGGTTTTATTTATTAAATATGGATATAATTCTTCATATCATTATCAGAAAGAAAATGCTGATAATCCTAATGTCCAGTTATATATACTGAAAAGGATGAACCCTCAGTCTGAATAGTAAATCCTGACACCTTAATTATAATAAGAGTTTATTGTTGTTTGGTTTTATAATCTTTATTTTTTCCTCAGACAGCGGACTAAATTTGATTGCATACCTGTTAAAGGGAAAACTTATACTCATTTTTTTGTAAGTAAGGATGTACCTTATAATCCTTAAAAAGAATTCACATATGGAGGATCACTGCTTACACTACAGATTGCTTTTATTTTATTTTGTCAGTGTTTTGAGTCTCCTAATCCATATTTGCCTACTGTGTTTCAAAAGGGAATCAAATTGGTTTTGTGGTACATTAATGTTTTATGCAATATTCCATAGAGAACATTAAATAAAAATAAAAGAAAAAGGTTGACCTCTAACACTTACACCCATTTCTTATGTCAAACTGGGAGATGTTGAAAGCCCTATATGGTCGTAACCCTTCTATCTAACTGTGACCCTCCTTAACATTAAGCAGGTGACTCGATTAAACATAAATCAGGCATAAAATGCCCTGCATGAGGCAGCACAGTGAATCAAGCAAATTATCAAATGGCAAAACTCATTCTGTGCTCTGGGCAATGTAAGCTGCCAGCACTTATACATCAAAACTTCACTCAATGTAAGATTGATTTTATTTTATTTTGTTTATTTTAATTCCCTACAGCAAGCTGTGTTAGTCGTGTAAAACGCTGCCTGCATCATTACGTTCCTAAGAAATGCTTTTCTTGTTTAGCAAAGGCCGATCACAATCTTAAGCAACGTAATCTGTCTAAGACTAGATGTGCTGCACTCTGTAGTGGGTTCTAGTGGAGCTGATATTTTGTGCCATAGTATCAAAACTTAAGCTTCTGTGAGTGTATAGATTTTTTCTGTTTGTGTGTATAAACACACACTATCAGCTTTTCAAAAATACGAGCAGCAAAGGGATAATGTTATAAAATTGAATAACCAGTAGCCATTGAAGTCTTTTTCCAGTTTCAGTAAAGATGCTGGGATTAAAGCGTGTAAGTCCAATCTTAAGGCAAGAATGAATTTTTATGTAAGATGATACATGTCTTCCTTTCACAGTTGCTTTTTATGCTGCCTTAAAACATGTCAAAATAATCCCCAGCAGAGGAGCCTAAAAGGAATGTCAGCTCTGTGGTTATGTAAATCGAATTGAGTGCTTTACAGCAGGTTTAAGATTTTTATAACTCAGGAGTTGTTAACAGCCAGCTGGTTTGTATCTGTTTTTTATGGTTATTCTTGTCATAGGCAGCCTCCACAATTTTTAATTATATTTTATGGTATGTGTTTTCCCTCCTCTTGAATCCCACAGCCATTTTTTGCTTCAAAAGATATTTTCCACTGGGAAGAGAAGAAGCATGGCTTTGGGACTCCATCATTAGAAATACTGTTGTATAATTACCTCCTGGTAACAACAGTGGAGTGTGAATCTCTATCACAGATCTTTAACTTGCTGTGCCGAGATGGAAATCTGTAGGATTCTGCACACCCAGTTAGGATGTGATGCCTGCAAGCCCTCAGCTTAGACTGTTGTCTTCTGCTTTTAAAGAACTGATTTACAGTTTTTATTGTATTCACAATGCAGATTCCTCTTCACTACACACTTCAGGTTGGCATACGTGGTCTGTGCTTTGCAAATTTGATTACGTTCCGTGTTCTGGATCACCACTCATTTTGTAACAGATGTTCTCAGAACTGCTGTATTTTTTATTTATTTTAGTGACTGTAAAAGTGATACTGGACACACACAATCTTTTAAATGTCTTTTTAATAGCAGTGGAATTTCAATACTATAGTCTGATTGCCACCTGCAGTAGAAAGAATTTAAAATATGCAGAAGAGCACTTTTCTCTGTCTGAAAATAGAGACACCATGCCTGACAGCTTGAAGAGCCAAAGCCTTATTTTTTGTTAGACTTTGAGAAGTTATAAAATATTTAGTTATATATAACTGTGAAGACGTTACCAGAAACTATGCATTCTTGAATGTTCTCCAGCATTTTGTGAGCGTCCTCTCTTTGCGAAAGGAAACGCGCCGCTCTCTAATTGTCTTTAATGGTAGATCCTCCTCTTGAAACACCTCCTCTCCTTGCAGATGTAATGATGTAAGAGCAAGAGCCTTAAATAATTGATCATATGGAGAAAGCTGTTTGTAAGACGGTTAAAAGACTGTTAAGCTTGACAACTGTAAGGTAACAGAAAGACTACTATAGGCCTATTTTTAGGTGAGGTTGAAAAAATTAACATTTGTTTTTAGTTACAGTCTAAAATAGTTAGTCAGTCTCACTTGAAAAGCCTTTTTTGAAAGTGCAAATGAAATAATGTAGGCTTTTGTGTTGTATTCCAAGAATTGATTTGTGTAATCTCATTTCATTATTTTAACAGACTGAAATCAATAGAAGTATTATCATCATATCTAATATATTCAGGCATTATGACTCTATAGATCTTCTTGTATTACACAATATTATATTTAAATTTGAATGTTAAGTGTTTATTCTGACCCACTTATGGTCTAATGCCTAATGTCAGCAGCTTCTGAACTGCAAATTCAAATCTTTCTCTCTACTGCATTTGCTTTATATTAATTTCTAGAGCCACACAGGAGCGCACCATGTAACTAAACATAAATTCACAGGATAAATATTTATTACTAGAATTGGTCTATTTGATAGATTTTTTAAAATTAGATTCAGTAGGAAATTCAAACATCCTCAAAACAGCTTTATAACTACAAGTTTGCTGAAAATAAAGTTTAAATATTAGTAAAAATATACTGATCTTACTGAAATACATTTTGGACATTTTATCATATTATTAGTATTTTCATTGTTGTCCAATATTCATCCTATTTAATAAAGTTATGAATGCATAGGAAGACTGAAGGTGCAACTAGCAATAACAACAACAACAGAAATAAAGGACATACTACTTCCAAATGCATAAAATAGGGATGCAGTCAGTGCAGAAATTACACAATAGGAATAGCATATACTAAAGGTGCAAGATACATATTATATAATATTTTAAAATCACACATTATAGATACATAGCTAAATAGTATATTTAAAAAAACGCAAACAAACCAAGAAAACTCATAGACCTTATTTTTACCAAATTAGGTACATGCAAGATATTTCTTGTTTTAGGAATTAGAGTACTGCAGCTATAGTTCATGGCTTCACCTCTCACCCCAGCCAGAACTGACTGTATTTGCTAACCATGACCCACTAAATTAATCGTCCATTTTTCTTCTCTAGGGTTGTTGAGGATAGTGTATGCTGTTTAATGATATTTATTTGTTCAGGGTTCCAAAATATATCTACAGATGATAGCCTGGAAACTAAAATTACTATTTGAATTTTTACTTCTTGTAGCCATATTTTAACAATTTGAAATAGAAATATTTGCATAGTGAAAAGCCTCTGCTTTAAGGCAGTACTGAGCCTGCCCTAAAGTCTAGATTTGGCTCCCAATGAAGCTGTCAGAAAATGGGAAGATACCTGCATATTTCAATTAGGCAGCAGTATTTCAAAGAAATATTCCTCAGGTGTTACTGTGTGGTTTGCAGTACTTGACCTGCTTGGAACAATTCATTTGAACAAATGAAATTACTTGGTTTTGACTTAATTAGAAAGTTTCTATAGTTGTCAGATATTATCCATAAAGGTATTTTAGAGGAACAAAGTCTGTGCCAGGGTTGACTGAACCAATCAGTCTGGAAAAACACATCAACAACTTAAGAGGCTGTTGTTCACATAAGGCTTTAATGCATTAACTTACGCCAGATGGACCTTTGCTTGAGAATTCTTCCCAGCATTGAGACTTCTCTGTTTAAAAGAAATATTTTTTCTTCTTTTTGTGTGTGTACACTTTGTGTGGGATGAGAAACAAAGTTGAGAATACGCTTTCATGACATCTGTTTTTAAATGTAAATGAATGTAGAAATAAAGAATTATGTCTTTTCCTACTGTATTCTTGAACAGGTAGCCTGTTGTAATGGTTCTCAAATATGCACCTATTTTTGGCTATTTGCAAAGGATGGAAAAAAAATTAGATAATTAAGTTGTTCTTCTTTCTTTACAGGCCATTTTTTTAAAGTGTCTGATGGCTTTATTGTACAATTAGATTAGAAGTGAATTTTTTAATCCTCAATATCCTGTTTTTCAGAATACGACTTCCTTTAAAGTCAACAAAAAAATAACTAGTCACATTTTACAAACATAAGGTAAAATCATTATATTTCCTCATTGTCAATGATTTAGAAGCAGTACGTTTCACACTTAATTAGCTCAGGTTGTAACAGAAGGATGAGAGTTTAAAAAAAAAATACTTTTATTTTAATAAAGCCCTAAATAGCTTTCACAGAATTAAGATTTTTTAGAAATCATCACAAATGGAGAGGTGTTTTGATTTTTTTTTTTTAAATTAAGATTTTTTAGAAATCATCACAAGTAGAGAGGTGTTTTGATTTTTTTTTTTTTTTTTAATTCGCTAACCCCTTGGTCTTATTCCCTCCCTGCTTCGGAATTTAATTGGCCATATACTAACTTGGATTTCAAATTAGTAAAAAGTCTTGCATCTGTTAAATCGACAGTTTTAAGAAAAAACTTACAAAAATCCTAAATGTTTATTTCCTATTCTTCGTTAATGCCTGCTGGGATCAAAAGTGTTTTGTGACCTTTCAAGGTGCCTGGTAAGTTTGAAGGCAGTGTTTCACTTTCATAGTTCCTTTGTGGATTTTTACCCATGTACACTTTGCACTGAACCGCTGCCCTCACTTCTTAGGCAAGTTTAGTTTGCATTTTATGGACTTTATTTGACTTTATAGATTTAGAACCACGGCTCATAGCAATATTAATACATGCTTGGCACTTTCTTTTTATTTTTATAGCTTTGTACAGCTCTTGGCTGATTTATATTAATAATCCTTCTGTAAGGTAAGGAAGTCTTATCTCCATCTAATAAGTACATGGGAATAAAATAAAAATGTAGATGACATATCTGATACTTTCTGGTAATATCAGAATTAAAAATTCAAGAGCCCCTAATTTCTTCTTCTGTTCTTTTGTTAGAACAATCATATTTTTAACTAAAAGGGTGAACTATTTCAAAACTCATAGGGATATTGTTGAGATGTTTTCTTTCAGCATCTCTTTGCATATTCTTCTTGATACTAACTAAGGATTTCTGTGGAAGGGGTGCTGGGCACATGTGTAGGTCTTATAGGTGTGGGCAAATGATCTGTTTGGATTTAATTTACAACTATCTGAAGATAAATCATAAGAAAATGGCAGACAGGGGGATCAGACGGGCCATCAGCTGTCTAACCAAGTGACTGACCTAGGGGCATCTCTAAAGCTGCCAAAATAACCATTTATAGAATCTGTCAAAAAGCCAAATCTTACTGCTAGAAAAAAATATCTTCCATAATTTTGCATCTGGGCCTTTTGTATGAACACATAGGATGAGAAAAAGGAAGTGGTGGTGGTGAAGTGTTTTGCACTAATGGCATTCCACAGATATTATTGCTTCTCTTCACACTTGTGTGAAACACTCAGTGCTAGTGAAGAAATTATTTGGCAAGAGGCAGCACAAAGGTAGGAGCTTTGAATTGGACTGAGTATTTTTGTGTGTGCGTGTTTATATTGCAGCTTGAAATAAAACCATTGGTTAAAATATCTCTTTGCTAAAAGGATAAGATTGAGGCAAGCTGATGCTGCAACTGAATGGAAAAAATACTTGATCCTATTGATAAAGTTGATATTTCGCAGAATCGTAGAATACTTTGGGTTCGAAGGGACCTTTAAAGGTCATCTAGTCCATCCTCCCTGCCATGGGCAAGGACATCTTTCACTAGATCAAATTGCTCAAAGCCCCATCCATCCTGGCCTGGGACGCTTGTCCTCAGTGGTGGGGCATCCACAGCTTCTCTGGCCAGCCTGTTTCAGTGTCTCACCACCCTCTTTGTAAAAGATTTCTTCCTTATGTCCCATCTAAACCTACCTCTTTCAGTTTATAACCGCTGCCCCTTGTCCTGTCACGGTAGCTCTTGGTAAAATGTCCGTCCCCATCTTTTTTATAAGCCCCCTTTTAATTACTGAAAGGCCGCAGTCAGGTCTCCCCAAAGCCTCTTCTCCAGGCTGAAAAACCCCAACTCTTCCAGCCTGTCCTCATGGCAGAGGTGTTCCAGCCCTCTGATCATCTTGGTGGCCTCCTCTGGCCCCTCTCCAACAGGTCCATGGCTTTCGTGTACTGCAGATCCCAGAGGTAGATGCAGCACTCCCAGGATCTCACGGGAGAAGAGCAGAGGGAGAGAATCGCCTCCCTCGACCTGCTCGTCATGCTTCTTTTTATGCAGCCCAAGGTAAGTTTTTGGGGGCTGTTACTTTGGTGTAGCACTGTCAACAAACTGTCCATTTATGCGACTGGAAGTCTGAATCCATCCAAAATTCCTCTATTTTATCAACATCATAGGAGGCATTCTTTTTTTCATGCACTGAAGCCATTTTGTAATTCATTTTGTATTTCATGCTCTTTCATATGAGGAATATCAATCACTTATGCTTGAACGGTAGCAGTTTCCAGTGAAAGTAGAACATTTAACTAAATTTCACTGAAGTTTTCCTGCAGTGTAAGCTTTCTTAGAAAAGTGTGAGAATGAAAGAAAACTACTTGTCAATATTTTTCTTCAAAAAACATGGTTAGTTGAGGCAATGCTATAGTGCCACTTTTGAAGTGTGCTTTCTGTAAAGAAGGGCAGAGTGTCAACAGCAAAGAGAGAAAAATGTAAATACAAATGCATGTACGCTCTTCAGATTTGATCGCACTGCTACGTTGTGCATATATGAATGTCTCTGTAGATGATATAGCATCTTTATTAAATATGGTTGCTGGAAGGACAGAATCATGTTGATTCAACTGCCTTTATTTGAAACCTCTGTATACCACCCATTGGTTAGCATGCAGCTTAAATAAAACACAGCTCTCTTGTGGCCTGTTATCGCCATTGAAAATCTGTTGTGATAGGTGGAGGAACTACTCTTTTTCAAACTTGGCAAAGAAATACAGAATGTGACTAATACATCCAATTAAAGAACAGAACAAACAAAGCGCATACTAGAAATGTCTCATAAACTTCTTGAACCACTGGCAGAAGAAGCTTCCTTACTTTTATGTGCTGTAAGTGCATCGCAAAATTAAATGCAACAATAGGTCTGCATCCTTTTACAAAGTAGTTCCTGTGTTTCCAAAACTGAGCATGTGTTTTAGCATGTCTTAACTAGCAATTAAGAATTCAATTTTAAATGAACTCAGCAATTCAATATAAGGAATTGTAACAAACACAGTCATTTCCCCTCGTTTCCTCTGAATTTTATGCATGCCAAATAAAGTTTAGAGTTCCGCACGTTAGCAGTCCACTTGGCATGTTTCAGAGCTAATATGTTCTTCACTTCACTTTGGGAAATGACCACCAAGCTCTTCGGGCTATGTAGTGACAAATGTTGATAGTTATCAACACTTTATACTTGCAGTCTTAGTAGCTATCTGTGTGACTTCCAAAGTGACTTCAAGTCAACATTAGTATCAAATCACTAGAATGATGTTCTGATTCCTAACGTAAAGTAGTAACACTGCTTCTATTTCATTTTTTTCCAATGACACATACTGAAAATTTTAGTCTAGAACTTATAGTGTCGAAGACTAATAATGTCTAGAAAATGCCAAAGAAATACACATACATTGTACAGGCTATGCTATTTTTATTTGAAAAATTGCAGACATTCCCTCCATCAGAGTGTTGATACTCTTATTGCTAAGTATTGAGAGTGCATCTTGCAGTTAGTTGAAGTTAGATTACTTGTGGCTGGGATAGAGAAAGGGAGTTATTATCTGGATCCTAAGTAAATTTTTTGTGAGTTATTTCTCTTCCTCGGTGCTGAATGTGCAGGCCATCTAACCAATCTGCACGTGAGATAAGTCTAAAACTTGAAATTTGGAAATGATAAGAAAGAAGGTTAAAGCCCAGAGGAATGAGAAATTATACAACACATGTCCCATCTAACTCTTGTGTGAACACTGACGACGTGGAGGAAAGTGATTTCCAGTAACAGATAGATTAGTGAAAATCCTAATCTGTTGATAGCTGTTCTTGAAAGGCTGAAGAAAAAAAATATTTAAATTATCTGCTGCAAATTATAATCTAGTTCTCTCTACAAAATAAGGAAACTGTGAAATAACTGTTGTCATATTTTGTCTATTGATTGATGCCACCAACTTGAGAGGAGCACGGCAGCATAAAATTCTATCTTTTACAATGTGTTGTTAGTAATGTACAATGTTGGGACCCCCTTATGCTTACAGGTTTGGTGAGCTTTGAATATTTGACCAAATTGAGGCAGACAGTGGTACCAGTCAGCTGTCAGCTGCGTTTTGGAAGTATGTATGATCATGTATGTCAATCTGAATTTACAAACGGCTGCAGTTTTTCACAATATAGACTGCAATTCATCGATATGATAGGAAATGTAGAAAAAGTACTGCATGTTTGTTTTCATAGAATCACAGAACGTCCTGAGTTGGAAGGGACCCACAAGGATCATGGAGTTGAACTCCTGTCCCTGCATGTGACAACCCCACAGTTCACACCATGTGTCTGAGGGCCTTGTCCAGTCTCTTCTTGAACACTGTCAGGCTTGGGGCCGTGACACCTCCCTGGGGAGCCTGTTCCAGTGCTACTGTAAACAAATACAAAAATCACGTAGGCATTATAAATGCCACATTTCCATCTTTAACATTATTAAGAGTTTTCAGGTGTTTACTTTTTGAGTACTGGATATTTCTGAGGTACAAACCAAAAGTGTTCAGAGATGTTACTGTGTTATAACACTGTGGGCTTGAGAGAACTCCCCTGATTTGGGCTGATAACGGGGCGATGCTTTGACTGAGTGCCGGGACAAGACACAAGTGCACATCATCCCACTGTCGTGCCATACTTTGCATTGGGAAGAGATACTGGTGCCTTCAAATGTAAGAGGCCACCACGGTGTGGTTTGTCTAGTGCTTTGGTCAGCAGTCAGGATGCCTCCCGTGGGATTTAGTGTCCAGTTACCTGGTGCAACAAGTAGAGGCTATGGGTGGGAGGAGGCCGTCTGTAAGAACTGGCTGCCTTTTCATCTGAAAACAGGCCGACGCGGTGTTCCCTGTAAGTCGTTATCACAGCTACTTTGTACGGTATCACGGTTCTGCATCACAGTACAATACTCTGCTATCACTGTGCCGTAGTAGTACATTTAGCCCCATGCCTTGCCTCTGGCGCAGCGTAATGCATAATGGATCTAACGAAACTTAAAGAAGAAAAGGAAAAAAGAAAAAAAAAAAGAGCCCCAAAGCCACAGTGCAGCTCTTGAAGTAACAACACTTCAAGTGAATAGAGGGGTGGTGGAGGAGAGAGGACTCTCCTGACCCTTGCGGGTGAATTCTTTACATTTTGAAATGTGAAAATTCTCTTACCTAACTTCCTGTATTAAAACAATGGTATATATGCCTTCAAATAACCGGTAGATTTCTGGGATTTTTTCCAGCGTTACATTGAGTTCTCTCATAATGCTTGGTGCACCCTGATTTGCACACCGCAAATAGAGACAGACGGTAGAATATTATAGAATTTGTCAGTATATATTGTAATATAAAGATTTCTGTTTTCTTTTTGGAGGGTGGGAAAGAATATCTACTTTAAAGCTAAATGTGACAAAACAGAGTCAGTTCTTTAAAGATATTTTAAATTTTATGTAGCATATTTAAACTTATGTAGCATATTTTTATGCTATTAATGAACAAACCCATGAAAACTTTATTTAAAGTAATTTGAAATAGTAGTTTATATTTTAAAAGTCTACTGAAATGCACTAATGAGCCACTATGATAATAATTCATCTTAGGGAAGGCAATTATTTGCAGCTAATGCCCTGCATTCCTTTCCTGCTCTTTTCATTAATAGGAATAATGCTGTTTTCATTTCTTGGGGAAGGCAGGAGTCTGAAATAAGTCCATAGCTTACTATTCTTGTCCACTGAATGTAAGAATCTAATCTTGCTTTCTTTGGGCAAAAATGTTACTTTGGGACCAAAGCCGCAAAGGACCCAAAGGCTTAGATCCTACACTGAGTAGATCTTGGTGGGCTGTTTGTTCCTTGCGGGGGCCCAGTGCAGAGAACGGGTCCCTCTGTGGGTACATCCATCCCACCAGAAAGCTGCAAAACCTAAAGCCGGACATCCGTGGTCCACAGCTAAACTCTCATTTTATTTTGAACTTGTTCTGATGCCACGAATACATATACGCGTGGATAAGTTAAATTTCCCACACATGATTAGGCAGGTGGACTACAGTGGCTCTATCGGAAAGACTTTGGCAATTCCGTTTGGAAGGCTGAGCTTGGAAGTCGTGGGGAGACAGGGCCATCAGCCTCAACACTGCTAAGATATTAGTTTAATCAAAGAACTGTGTGCCATTACCCCAGGATCTGTGTCAAGCTGTGGATTAGGTTTATAAAAAAACTACAAAAGCTCCTGCTGGTTGAAAGATTATGAGTATTTAGCTACATTACTGCCATTACAGGCATGAACACGTCCTTTCAGTATTTTTGAATTGTAGCAGTGCTACAGTTAATTAATTGTGTCCGTCTAGTTATAAATTAGGCTAAGGTTTTATTAAGTACTACTGATTTTCTTATTGTTTTTGACTGTATAACTTAAACTGAAATGCCCTTCTCTAAACCGGACTGAATGAATATGTCAATAAAAACCTTGTAGTTCGTCAAACCAAAGAACGTTAAATCAAGAAAATTCATGGAACACCAATAACTACCAGTTACTGTCATTATGTTAAATTTTTTAATTTCTGGTAACAGCGAGAATAGTGTTGTGAGAACATGAGATAATACACACAAAAAGAAGAAAGGAACTTCTGTTTGCAAAAAGTGCCAGGAAGTTGTTCCCATAATAAGTCATTCTATTAAACAAGAGCCATTATTGCACTCTAGCAATGCAAATGTAAAACAGAAAGTCTGTTAGGAACCAAGCATCATTGTTAGCATAATATATTGTTAGTATATATATTTTCCCTTCCCACATACTTTTTTTTTTTTACTTTTTTTTTTTTTTTTCCTGAATTGCATGCTGTTCAGTTAAAGAGCTTGTGGATCAAGATTCAACACTTCAGGAAAAGTATTTTTTTATATTGTTCAAAGCTGACCTCTGCTTTTAAAAAGGCTTGATCTGCACTTTTTCATCTGTTTAGAAGCATACATTTTTCGTTAAGAAACTGAAGACAATCTCTTTGTCTTTCTCCTAAGCTGGGGAGGCTGAGATAAAAAAGAATGCCTGCTTTAAAAGTCACACATGGCTGTAATTTAAGATTTTTTTTACCTCATTGTCCATAACAGTTGAAAGAAACCTTCAATGAAAGTTTATTAACTAGGCCAATGCCTGAGGCAATAAAGGTTCATTTATTACCAGTTTCTTGGCTGTTTTTCTTCTTCTATTTTTCTGTTAAACTCATAGTGTAAGATAATACTTCACAAAATTAAACCTTTGACCTTCTGTGGAGTTAAGTCGCCTTTGATTAGATAAAGTAACAATTTATGGTCCAGCATGAGGTTGCACATGAAATGAATAATGCAACAGACTGAATGAGAACTGAGGATCTCTTGGTTTTGAAAAGATGATTGTTGTTTAAGAAAGAATGTTCTCTCTTAATTGTATTGTAGTGATGCTGCATGCATTCCAGTAGGATTTTAAACTGTTGCTGAAAAGTACAACATAGCCAGGCAGTTATGCACTATACATTCTTTAATTCTGTCACAATTGCACCAAGCCAATAATAAATTCACAGATTAGAAAACCCCATTAAGCCATAACAGTTAGTAATTTGTTGTGGTATTTGAAATGTACTTTATGATTTCAGTTTTCACTCTTGTAGTACAAAGGACTAAATCCACAGAAAAGAATAACTTCATGGAATGTAAATCCATCGGTTCCATAAATGACAAATATTAGTGATAAAATAATACATTTAAACATTTTTCTTTTTTTTTTTTTTTTGGCAGTGTCATTGAACCTGCCAGTAGTTCTCATACAAAAAATGCAGTTTTAATATTAGTTTTTATCTACTTTTAACAAAACATATCAAAAGGACGGTACCTCCTTCTAGGTCATTGTTTTATTTCTGCAATTGTGTTATTAATTGCGGAGACACATTGTAAGTAAAAAGAGTTTTAGATTTGAAGATTGCCGTGGAAATTTAGCTCTTTTGCTTGTTTATTTTAAATGCAATACCCAGACCTCAAAATTCATATTGCAATTTAGGAGTAGTTACAGGAAAAAGGTCTGATTAGTCTGATGAACAACAGATGGTTTGAGCCTCCCATATACCGGTTTTCTCCCAGTGCAAGACTGGCAATTTCATTTTAGTTGCACCAGTCTAAACCAGATCCCATGGCTGCATGGCTGAATTTTTCTAAGTATTCCTTCTTTAACAACATTTAAAGTGAAATCAGCTGTGTGTTTTGTTTTGTTTTACAGCTCCTTTAATAATAACCCTTTTAGAGATGTTAAAAAATTATCTAGTTGAGTGATTTATGCTGAACCCCACAAGTCGAGCAGGAAAATACAGCCAAAAAGGCCAGACAAGAATTTTTTGATTATCCCAAAATAACAGCTAATTGATTTTTTAGGATATACCAATATTGTTGTATTGGATCATTCCAGGCAGATTAACAGAAATCAGACTTCTGGATAACTCTGAGATTCCGGGCCTACATTCTACATAAAAAATGCTACTAATGAAACTCAGTATATTTCCGCAGAACATTATGGTGCAGTCTGAAGTTCCCCTTTCGGCAATCCAGTCCATGCAATCAGACCTCTGTCCTCCCACAGATTGCTTTCCCTTTCTTGTTTTATGTATCACACTGTATAAAACACCCATTAGATCAGAGACTAAGGTTGGAATCCTATTTCATTCGAAGTAACTGGGCAGCAGCCTAATAAGCTACCAAACACTTGTACCTGCACCGCTGAAACCCGTGAAACCAGTGCAATAATCTACAGTGAACGGGGTCAAGTCCTAGGAGGTAACCCTGCCTTTCTTTCTCAGGCAGAGTTTTCCAGATTCTAGTAAGAATTTTGCCCAAGTAAAAACCTCAATATGAAATCTGGAATTAAGTCAAGAAAAGACATGCATTATTTTCAAGTCAATGCCACTGAAGTAAACTAGAAGAAAAAGGATTAAGCATTAATTTGAAAGAATGAAAGGAGGTTCTTACAGAATTTAGATGAGATTTGGACCTCCTCCCATGCAATGAATAAAGCATTTCTGCAGAATGATCTTTCCAGCAAATAAATGAAATCAAATGTAACACACTGCTGGCAGTCATCTTTGGGTTTTCTGGCTGTTCTGTGATGGCAAAGGTAAGGTATCTTGAAAATGTTCTCAAAGTGCTGAAGAAAGACATTGTGATACTATTGGATTTTTATGTACCCATAAATATATATATGTATATATATGGTGTATATATAAAGGAAGGTAATAGTTTAAGGAAGTTATTACTTATTTATTGGAATAACTATTAGGAAGGATAATTACTATTACTAATAATTATGTGAAGGAATTTAAAACTGAATTAAGATCAATTACATAAACAACGTTGTACGTTGTCCTAGGACAGGTCTTAGGGACCAAGTCTGGAGTCTAAGCATACAATTCAGAATGTGTATTTTGAGACATATTTGAGGTTGATGAAGTAAGCCAGTTCATTTTCTTTTTTCCTTCACTAACAGGATGTGTTGTAAGCTGCTCGTGCCATCAAACCTGAAAGTTTTAAGAACTGTCTCTTAAGACAGGGAATAGTATTTGTTGGAAGGCAAAAACCCTGGATGTGATTTAGTGCCCACTAGTAATTCATACACATTTTGAAAACCTGTCGTGATGTATGACAGCTCTCTTGGGCATTTTGCTTTTAAAACAGAATTGTTTTCTGAAGATGGTATGTTTTTTGTCATTGTTTTCCGTTTCATTCACTCATTTTTCATCATTAGAGGCCACACATACTGGGCATACTTCTGGTCTCATTCTCACCCACGAAATTCTGACTTCAGTAGAGTTGCAAGGGTGTAAATTAGACTAGAACTTGGCAGGAGAAAGCTTATGATTATATTTGGCAGAGGCAGCAGGCTGCAACTTTATTAACATAATTAACAGCTACAAACACACCCAACAGGCCAAAGTAGTCTGGTGACAGAAGAGAGAAGGTCTTTGTAGGAAAGGATCATTCGCGCTTTCTTTTGGTGTTCTGCTTCTTGTTCCTGAGTTCCTACTAAGGCTTGGAGAGCTTTCAATTGAGCTGTAATTCAAACTCATACGGCTCCTACAAGACACCTTGAACAGACTTTTGCTGATGAGTCTATAGGAACTGTCAGCAATACGGAGATTACTTCAGAAGCGTGGTGGCTGAATTGAACTTTACTTTCTGATGTTTTGCCTTTTGAATTAAATTGTTGGACAAGATTAATTGCACGCAGTAAGAGATTTAAATGAATAGCTTTATAAAGCATTAAAGTTCTAAGTACGTCACATGGGAAAAAAGCTGTAAGGTTTAAACGAATAAATGTATTTAATGCATAAAATGTCTAGGCTAATTTTTTAATTCCTTTACTAACATCTTTTATTGAAAAAGCATACTTTATTCATCCATCTTAGTTATACTGCTGTGGTTGTGGTAATTTAATATTCCTGCTCTTCGCTAATCTTCTGGTTCAACAGAAGTAAACAATAGGTTTCATAAATTAAAAATACGCTCTTCAGAACATGCTTCTAAAGATAAAAAACAAGGCTGTAAACATTTATGACTGAAACAAACTAGATTGTTCAAATACTGCCATGATGTATCATGTATATCAATATGGCACTGATATCAGTTAGAATGCAAACAAGGTTTTAAATGATGTGCCCCTTCATTTCAGCTGGAGAATCCGCTTTACACCATCTGCCTATCAGATGGTTAGGAACCAGGACTGCGTATTAATGCCACATGTTCGATTTTCTTTCCTCTTGTAATGGTTAGATTCATATTGCTAATAGCTGTGCATAAGCACTGTCGATGAAATTTGTGTGACGACGAAATGATGAGATATTTATAAAGCTGCCTGTCTCACTGCATAATCAGCAGGAAGAATGCCAGACATAAACAACTTATCAATTTCAGAATATTAATGACAACTACCGTTGACTTTAATCCATTGAATATTTTGGCCTGGGTACTTTTTTAACTGCTCAAATAAATATTTGTAAAGAATAAAAAATATCTAAGTGGCTGTTTGGTCTGATTCTCATTTCTTTCATTTCAGCTGCCTTTATAGATGACTTCTAATTATCTCATATTTGAAGATAAAATTTCTGTAGTGTAGAAAAGTTTGCACCTTGGAAATTCGTTGGCTACTTGTTGTAAGAGTGAAGTGATATTAAATATTTTTTTCTGAACAATAAATTTTTTACAAAATCCCAAGTATTTAGTGAAGTATAAAACCATACCTGAACTTTAAAGTTTAGTATTTTAAAATATGCATATAGATACATAGCAGCTTATTAACCTCTTCTATTTAGAATACATTTGGCTGCCTTTGCTAGTGAAATAAGTGAGATAAGTCAGACCTTGTGCTAAAGAGAAAGATTTGTCTTTTACCATACCAGAGTATACCATGGTGCACCAGGGATTATAATGCAAGGGGCTCCAGTAACTGGTTCGGGACCTTACTTGCCAGTTGATTTGCTACATCATGACAGTCAAGTGATAGGAAAAAGTTACAGTAAAACAGAAACTGTGCTGTAGGCTGGAATTGCTGTGAGGAATGGCATTAAGCTAAAATTCTGAGGATTATTCCTCCCTTACATTCCTCTCCCTGCTCCCTCCCTCCCTGCTCCCGCCCCCCCTCAATGTACACCAGTGTATATACGAGATATGCATTTCAGATTCATATAGTTTAAATTAATTGCTGTATAGCAAAGTAATCATTTCAATTAGTTATGTGGTTGTGTGAGAGAAGGAATGAAATTTGTAGTTTAATTTCTGCCTTTTTAAATTGTCATTTATCATCTCAAGCATTATCTTGTGAAAATCGTACTATAGAACTAAGCAATCAGTATTTTTGTTTCCCAGTCCCTACCCAAAGGTTGTGGCTTCCTTTAGGTCAGGGGTTTCAAACTCATGTTTCACCGGGGGCCACATCAGCCTCCTGGTGGCCTTCAAAGGGCCGAATATGATTTTAGGACTGTATAAGTGTAACTACTCCTACATATATACTGACCTAAAATTACATTCGGCCCTTTGAAGGCAACCGCGAGGCTGATGTGGCCCCCGGTGAAAAATGAGTTTGACACCCCTGCTTGAGAGAAGCAGTAGGGCCTACTTTGGAGAGAAGCACTGAAATACACTGTTTTGCAAATTTTGCAGCAAAAGAGAGCTTGTGTTTTAGCAATTCCGCAACTGGGTCATTAACCCAGTAAGACATAATATTTACAGGTGGTCTTACAAGTCCCATGTCCAGTGTCTGTTTAATGTGGTATTTACTCAAATACTTGGAAGCGCTTAAAAACTACTGTCTACAAGTGCAGTCACAGCCAAAGGTTTGAGGCCTGCTGTTGTATTCATTGGTTGTATCAGATTTGAATATTCCTCCAAAGTATTGTTCTTTAAAGATGCTAGTTTTAGCTTCTCAGTGATGTATATATATATTAAAAAAAAAAGGAAGTATAGGTTATTGTATTGCTCAATGAACACAGGATGCAAACCGAAGTTCAGAGGTGCACCATCCTTTTTTCTGTGGCCTGATTTAGGGACTGTAACCAAATTTGTATAATGTATAACTTCATATCCTTCCTCTAAGGTAAAAATATCATTGGAAGCAATCCATGTTATTGTCAATACCTTCTTAAGATCAGAACATGCACATTTTGTAATAGTAGCAGAAGCTAAAATAAAATAAAATCAAACCCTCATATATATCCACCTTCTGATTTGATTTTTGGTTTTTGGTACATCTTCTCCCTGAAATAGCAGTTTTCTAAATAATATTGATCTGCCTACGCAGAATGTAATTATCACATACTTGGTAATTCTCATTGCACTTGAAGGTGCTGGAAGTCAGCCTGGGAGGAGGGTTGGGAGGCTAGACCTGTTTGCTAATCTTTATGTGGTCTTGCGAAGAAATAAAGGAAGACAACCTTGAGTCAAGCCACGATACGTTCAAAGGCACCTCTTATGCCACCTCGTTGCTTTCCCCAGGATGGCAGATTGCTGATGTCCCTTCACCTTCTGCCTTCTCCCTGCTGGATTTTGCCTTCTGTCTCTCCCCATCGCTAGCTGAAAACATGGCAAGAGTGAGCTCATTTTCCATTTAAGGAGGCAAAGGAGACAACAAGAAGGTCTTGGAAGCAATGGTGGTAGCAATATTTACTTCGGCAGCCTGGGATTATTTGCTTATTTGGTTTTTCCTGCTAAATTGCACTCCTCCTATGCTGGGCAGCAGCTTTGGCCCACTAGAGTAGTAGGTTGCGGAGTTAATTCCTCTTGAGATCCGTAAGACACTTCACACCTCTCAGAGTAGCTGAAAATCAGACAAGCAGGCACCTTTACACTAATTACACTGAGGTTTTTCAAGCCTTCTCCACGGTCAGGGCAAGAATCTTGATTCAAAATGACTGAGAGTCTGTTCTCTTGTGATGTTACAGGTTGAGGGCCCAGACTGCATAACTGCATAACGCTTAGCTGGTTTAGTGCCTTCCCTTTCATTTCTTACATTTAATTCTCTTTGATTTTCATCTCTGCCCCCTGGATCAGTTGTGTGGGGTAGGCAGGTTTGTGAAGTTTTGACACTGACCTCTCTTTGCCACCACCCAGGCCAGGGCAAAGGGATTTAAGTGGGTAGCAGAGAGTTTTGGGGACTACACAAAAATTATCCTTCTTCAGGGAAGACGGCAAAAACTTAAAATGATGACTAAACACTGTGTCTTATTTTGAGTTTTGAAGGCATTGCTGGACCATTTCTCTAATTGCTTTGGACAAAGAACTTTTCTCTCTCTTTTTTTTTTTTTTTTTAGAACTTCATTGTAAAAGGCTGGATGGCGGAAATTTGGTTTAGTAGGAAGAACACTTGGATTGCCTGAAGATGGCTTTGGGATTGGGATTAAATGGGTTAAAGAATTCCTCATTGCCAAATGCCCTAATACCTTAATGTTTTCGGGAAAGCAAAATAAACATTGTACCAAAGTGCAGCATTACTGAACTTGCTTCTAAAAATGCTTCCTAGGATGTCTACACCTCCTTTCCGTTATGTGTGAACGGAGAAATAAATATCTGAGTTATTTCATCTATTACTCTTAAAGAGAAAAGATAGCCCTTATTTTTTCACTTTACCATGGCAAACATTTGAGGTCTAAAGGTTTTGTTTTTCTAAGTACAGTTAGGTACGTGTTCACCTATTCATAGCCAGACACTTAAGACACTATTTTGAAGCTAAATTAGACTTTCTGAAAGCGTGTGTTTGTATCTGCAGTTAGTTATGATTGTATTAATGCTGTAGTTACTGGATACCAATTCAAGATTTAGGTGGATATTTAAGAGTAACTATCTAAATAGAATCTGAAACACTTTACTTGAAAAAGTTGATAGCTTTCAAATCAAACAAGAGGAATAGTGTTCTTCAGTGTTCTCTGTGCATTATGTAGCAAGCATGAAGGAAGAATAACAGTCTTAGTCCCTACAATAATGAAGAATCATACAATAATGTATATTAAATTTTATTCATACTTTGCAGGCCTGACAGCAGCAGCTGCAGCGGCAGCAGCTGCCACCAACGCCGCCATAGCAGAAGCAATGAAAGTGAAAAAAATTAAATTGGAAGCTATGTCCAACTATCATGCAAATAATAACCAGCATGGAGCAGACTCTGAAAATGGAGATCTAAATTCAAGTGTCGGTAAGTCTCAGACACAGCGTTATTATATGTTGATAATGCTCTGATATTTTATTAAAATGGTGATCCTTCTGGAGTCCTTGGTTTGGTGTAAAAAGTTGCATATTTGTTTTCCTTTTATTTCTGTTTTTAGTTTTATTTTGTATCTGACCTTTACACCAGCATTCAGCGTTGTTGTTACGATTACAAAAAACATTTTTTCCTTTGCAGACTGCAGTTAATATTTTCCATGAAAGAGAGTGGTTTGATTGCTTAGAGTTCATTTTTCAAAGTGCAGGTGGGGTGACAGATGATGGTGTCAAAGTGAAATTTAACAATGTCTCCTGCTCAGTGTGCTGGGTATCGACTTTAGGTAATTCAGAACACAAGCTTGAAAGCAAAATATTTCATACTTTCATGTGCCCTGTGACAAAAGGAAAACATACATACACAATAAATTATTGCCATACTCTGCAGTTCCTATCATATTTTATTTTAATAAACACATTCTTAAAATGTAGTTAACAGGTTTTTCCATTTCTTAAGCAAACATCAGCAACTCTTGTTCTTCTCAAAAAAGAAATGTTTCAGTATACTTTATTCATTTGTTTGGACGATTTGTTTTGCTAAAGCATACTTCAAAGCTAGAGTAACTTTTTGTTGTTGTTGATTAAATCTTTAATCATCTGTGTGTGTCTGCTGTAAAATGTTTTGTTATGCCATTTCATTGTATTGGCTCCTTTTATCATGTTGAGACAGTATTAACTCAGCAACAGAAATTCAATGACAAAGAGGTACATTCAGAAGACTGCAGGCAAGATTGGTGTATATTGGAAAAAATGGCTTAAGATAGGGACTTTTTGTTTGTTTTTATTTTGGCTCTTTTGTTTAGTTTTGTTTATTTTTTAGTTTTTCATCTCCTAAATACATTTGAAATGGGTCTTAAAGAGTTATGTACTAGCCTTAACATAAATATATGTGTTTCTGAACAGCATTTCTGAGCAGTTCAGTAGGCATCCGTAGGCTATTATTTAGAAATAATGTGAATTGCAGTTCAAAGAACCAGTTCACTTAGGCACATGGCTATTTTAAATAACAACAATATGGATGCATTACTGCTCAAGGAGACAGTCAGATTTTTTGTTTTCATTTTAAAGAAAGGCTTTAAAAAGTACCTTTGTGATGGGGAAGAAAATAGTCTTAAATTAATGTGTTAGCATTCAGATACCAACATGTGCAGTCACTAGAATATTAGTGTAAAGATTGTCCTCTTGGAGAGAGGACAAGAGAGGGTAGAGAGCAGGTGTCTTTGAAATCTGGGAGGAGGAGGTAGGTACAAGTGAAGTGGAAGGAGCAGGTGGCCTTCGTACTGGTGGAAAAGTGAAGTAATCAGAAAGAGTAAAAAATGTAAATACAAACTGGGAGGGTCAAGAGTCTGTACTAAACTAAAAGCTAGTTTAGATTTGAATTTCAGACCTAGATGCACGCATTATGTGAAATAAAATGTTCGAATATTAGATTACGGAACTGTTATCCTGCTTGGCAGTTCTAGTGACAAACTGCTTGTACATCCATGGCCATGGAAAAGTTAACAGGTAATCAAGATGTAAAGCAGGTGAAGTATTTGTAGGAGAGTGGATGGAGGGAATATCTCAATTTCCTCTGAATAAAAAAGAAAAAAAGATCTATTTTGAAATAATTGTTTGAGGCATAGTTTGGATAGCTAATCTACTCTTATACAACTTAATCAATTTTCCTGTTTAAGAAGATACATTCTAGCTATTTTAGTAGGGCAAAGATAGCGAAGCAAGATTATTTATTGTCATTGTCAAAATTGCCTCTCAGCCCCTTAACTTACTTGTTAACTTCAGTTAATTTCCCAATTTAACTGAATGAAAAATTGAGTTAATTCTGTTCAGAAAAAAATGGCTCTTCTGAATAGTGAACAGCATTCCAGAGGTCTCCGTTCCATGAGGAATGGCTCTCGAAATACAGTGTGCTTGTCTGTGCATCCAATCTTGAGCTATACTCTTCCTGTGGGAGTTTTTCTCAAAAATAGTTTGCATTTAGTTTGTTTCTTTTGTAGTAAGTCCTATCTAGTGAGCAGTGTCAGTTATACCTCTGGAATCAGAGAAGTGATTCCCACTACTACTAGTTTCAGGTTATTATTAGGTTCAGTAAGAGTTAAGTCCCTAGTAATTAGTTGCATTTTTGAAAATTAGCATATTATCTTGGCAAGAACCCATATTTCAAAAGTGTTGCTTTGTAGTAGGTGTGTGCATTTATTTTTCTCGCATTTTTTTCAGCTGTTTTTATGTCTTTTCAAACAAATATTATCCAGTCCATATATCATTAAAAACTTAAATTATGGTTTGTTAGGCATGAGTTTGAAATATGACATTACTGAATGTTGACAGGAGGAAGGAATAAAACAAAAGAACCTGATCTTCGTTTGTATTTTAAATTATATTGTGTGGCTGACCAAACTGAAAAGTAACAAACAAACCAACCAGGCTAAAAGCTTAATCTCTACATCTTAGCCCGTATGTAACAGGCATTATGGTATATTAGTGTACATGGATTCACCATACCGTGTTTGTAGGCTGTTCCAATGCCTGTGTAAAAGGAGATGAATAAAATAGGGGCTCTTGTGTTGAATTGTTAGGTTTACTTCTGAATTGTCTTGCTTATTGTTTTTAATCAGATGCTTAATGTGGCTTACAAAAGTCAGTTTTGTAGATGAACATTGTAAAATTACACAGAGCACTACACAAATTTATTAACTTTGTCCTTTGAAGCAATGACCAAAAGGTTAGTGAGTGAAGGGAGTTAAAGGAAGCCAATGATACTAATAAGTAATTATTTTATATCCCTCAGTTTTGCATAGTAAACTTGAGCTCGCATCCTCCCGCCAGAATTATCATTTTAGAAGAGGAAAAAAAAAAAGGGAAAAAAAAATTACAGAAGAATCAGAGTGAGGTATTAGCACACTGAGTAAAATATATGGCTGGAACGCCTTTCTCCCCCATCCACAATCAATTGGATTCTTTTAGTTTAATATTTACTTGCTAAGATGAGATGCTAGTCTGCATGGTGATAAACAGTCTGCTACTGGCATCTGAAGGTGACCTGTCAGTTCATATGGACAAATCTCCTGCTTACTGAAATGTACAAAATAAATCATTAAAGCAGGCAGGTGCTCATTCCCAGATTTAAATCACCATAGATTTATGATTTGAATTAATGCTTCATTTGGTCATAGAAATAGATGCTGAGACAAATGATATGCAGTGGTTGGGGCTTCCATACTGTAGCAATCCTAATATTGATTACTGAGATGTCTTTGCAATCTCTTGTTTATATCAAGTACTGTCTTGTGACAGCTTGGCTGATATGAGCTACATTGCAGATAAGAAGGAAAAATGTCCCAGGTTCTTTTTAGTGGCAATCCTACATAGCACATGCAGGATAGATAAATTATTGAGGTTTTTTGTTTAAAAAATGAATTCCGTAGGGCAGCAAACAAACAAACAAAAAGATTGTGGGGTGTATTTTTTTTTTTTCTTGCAGAATTAAAAGAGAGTGACAAGGTCAAACTTTAAATTTCATTGAAGAGGTTCTGCTCTTTCTCATTTTAACATCTTAGGATGATGTTAGGATCAGTGGTATATTTACCATCTAATACTCCAAAGTTATGGATAGGTAGCGCAGCTTAATTATTTCCTTGCTGCTTAAGTACTTACTGCCCTGCTATTCCGCTTCATTAACCCGCAGCAGCAAAAGATAGAAGCCTTTGAAAATAAATACGTTTAAGGCTATTTCTGTGAGTTCAGCTTCGCTATCTATAACTTGGTAGGAAGTGAAGAACAGTCCCTATACTTTTGCTTCCCAAACATTTTATATAATGAAAACACGCATACACTGTAGGGAATACTCGAAGGATTTGTAAAGACCTTTGCCACTTGCTAAAATGTGACTCATAAAACTTGTAAACAGCTATCAACAATAGTAAATTACTTGCTTAGTAGGAAATGAGTTCATATCTATTCAAAATGTGATCTCAAAACAGATGTCCCAAGAAAATGTCATTGTTTAAACTACATTCATACCAAAAAAAATTGCTATTATTTCTTTAAGGAAGTGAAGCAATCATGAAGACTTTGGTGTTCTCTGTTTCTAAACACAGTTAGGAAATACAAGGCAACATTTTACACTTGGCTAGCATGTTAATCCATAAACAACCACAAAATGTGTTGAAAATTAAGAGGTTTTCTTGGCATGCTACGTTTCCTATTCATCCGCGTTACCTTGCAGTATTTAAAATTATGAGACAAACACAAGGTTTCCTGTGATCTGTTGTTCAAAAGTAATGTTTGCTTGCTTACTATTTTTTTTTTCATCCAAAATCAGAGATAAAATGATTTAGGTGAAATTATTTTTCTCCAGTGACCTTGCCCAATAATAGAACAGCACAAAATGCAGTCATTTCCTTCTTCTAAACACACATGTCTATTTTGAAGGAAAGAATTACTTTTATGATTTCAGGAAAAAGTCTTGGAGACCTTGAAAAAGCAAATAAAAGGAAACAGAGAATGCAGGCCACTCAGCACAGCTCTGCAGTTGCACATCTGATTCTCTGCCTTGGCAATGTTAATGAACCTCAAATCCTCCCTATAATTAGATGAGGGAATTGCTTATATTTTCAAACAGATGATGCTGCTATAATGAAACGATTGACAGGGAACTTAAGAGTGTCTACAGTAGTCATTTGATTTCCGGGTTGGGTTTTTTTTTCTTCTTTCTTTTTTTTTTTTCTTTTTTTTTTTTTTTTAGTGTCAAAGAACATTGGCTATAGGTACAGGTCCTGGGAGAGGTAGTAATTTACACAGAATGCTATGACAGGTGTCTTTGTATAGCACAGAAATAAAATGGAAGAGAGAGAAATGAGGGGCAGGTACGGCAATTTTTTGGGAGGGGGTGTCCTGTGCTTATTCTGCTTGGGTTCTTTAAAAGGGGCCGAGACTCAAGAGATGGATCCGGATTGAGTGCACAGCTGTAACTGCTGATGAGCTAATTGCTCCTTATCTCTCAGCCCCATTCATCTTCATTTTTTACCAATTACTGAGAATTATCTGTGTTCTCAGTTGGATATGAGAGTTAATCCTTTTTGGTTAAGCTGGCAGTACTGTGAGCAGATTCCAAATCATAGGGTGAAAAAGCCAGAGCGAGCTTGTTCTCAAACTCTCTCCAGTTCAATGACAGTATCACTAGTTCATAAGAATTTTTCTATTGTTTAACAGGTTAAACACTGATTTTTTTTTTTTACATTATTACTTTTATTAATATGTATTTTTCTCTTAACATAATCTGAATGTGTGTATTCTTAGGTGGATGGATGTGTTCCCTTTCTAAAAATATTCACTTGCAAAAATGAAAACAAGATAAACAATAACTTCAGACCAGAAATAATATTTGCAGTATTTCAGTGTTTATTGTATGATAGATAACACTTCTTTTAACAACAAGACTGTGCATGCAACATTGACATCATGGAACGTAAGACAAATGCTTGTCAGTGACATATATCTGCTTTTGTAAACCTCTTTTGAGATCTGTGGCTGAAAAGCATTGTCTGTGCAAAGGCGTAATCATACAGCCTTAAGGACAAATGTGTTATGTTGAGTACATCGTATTTCAGGCTAAAGGAATACTTTCATAAATGTGTGCTTTGGGAATGCACAAAATGCCATAAACAGATCATTTGGTTGTTGTCAGGTCACTAAACTTTGCTTTGGAATTTTACTTGTCTTCATGATGGCATGGGAAAAAAATAATCTTGAATTTCTTAGCTAAAATGTAATGTTAGTTTATCAACTGAGAATGTAACTTCCCCGGATCTACTTCCCCAGCCTTTAATTGTCATTGTTAAATTTGCTAAACAAGACAACGGATTGGATGTTATGATCTGAACACCAGTTAGTAAATTAAGGGAATTATCAGCAAAGATTCAACATTTCATGTTGGATACACGGTCGTGCTATAACGAGTCCCTCATCTAGATTAAACCCTTACTGTGGGATTCACTGGAACAAATGTAGACATTTGCACCTGAGTTAGTCACCTTAGACTCAACAGCCAGAAATATCCATCTCATCCTAAAGTAGATGGCAAAAGTCGGTCAGATAAATTGCACCTTACAAGTGCTTAGTCATGCGGCTACTGAGTTGTAGTTACATAAAGAAAGTTCAATGAATTGCACTCTGAGTGCATTCAATTAATATTTCCTGGAATAAGATTTAAAGGAGTTAACAGGTCTTTTCCAAGGCAGTGATAGGGTAATGGCAAAATATTGCCTGAGACACAGTGAAATGGAGAAGAAAAAAAAAATCATCTACTCTTCAGAAACTGCAGGTTAGAAGTTTAGGTATTCACCCAGAACACTATTCAGATATAAGTATACTCATCAGTTTGTTCTGATTGTATAGGTATATCACTTATGGAGAGTGATTTTTACTAACATGAGACACACTGAGAGAACAGGCTTCAAAAACTGCAGAAGCAAAAGCTTTTTGCATGACATTTGTGCTCTGGATCTGCTGTGAAACTGTATCAAGTTCATGGAAAAATCTAAATGATTAAGTCTATCTTGTCAACAAGATTAAAAAAAAAGGCTATTTGTTTGATCACATTTACTTTATTTCCTGCTCCATGCAAGATAATCCTAATTGGATAAATAGTTGGATAATTTAATCTTCAATGTGATTTTTTTCAAAATACATGCTCTATTGTTATGGCTGTTTTCCTTTTTAGTAGTGCCTTGTATGAAAATAATGAAATTGTTAAGCTTTTATTCAGTTTTGTTTCATTGTTATTTGTTATCGGCAGTAAATAAATATGATACTTTGGATGTGCTATATTAAGAAATACAAGCATAATACACACCTTATTTTGCTAAGGAGTTACGATAGTTTATAGGATCATTTTCATAAATATTAAGTAGAAGTTACATTTTTAAAAGAAAACACTAAACTTTATGATTATTAGTTCAGTTTTAGAAAATAACGTCTCTGATGGAATACGTGACGAACATATCTCTTGCATGTGGATTGAATTATCATCATGAAAGTATGTATCTTTCCTGTATTGTAGACATGTAAATACGCTATATTATGCATCAAAAATAGTTTCTACATGGTGATATAAACATTGAAGAAATACAGTATTATTATTTTCATTGATGGATAGCACAAAGGACCAAAAAAGCCTTCTTCCATTTTTGGAACAGAATTTTAAAAGTACATCCTGTTCTTACTGTGGTATGTCTGTTCCAGAATGATGTGAACTAGGCAACATCTCATTTGGGCCTTAAAGGTAACTTGATAAAGATAAATCCTGGAGGGTTTTGTTTAATCAGGATATCCTGGAAAAAAAAAAAAGAGAGACTTTTGGTTTTGTACACATGCGATATCTGCTTATGCTACCTTGTCTATGTCCAAGGGAGCGTTTTTGGAGTTTCTCCGGGTAATGGGGAAAAGCAACCACAGTGCCTAAGTCAGGCATCTACTGTAAGAAATTTTCTTAAATCGAGTCTGTGCATGTAGAAAATTGCATACTGTGCCAGTTCTTAAAAACTCCCATTTTATAGGCCTTTTCCCATCAACCATGTCCATGGGATCTACATGTAGATGCATTGCCCTTGTCTCAAAGTTTGCATTCAAGTCTTAGAGGTTCAACTTTTTATGGTCAGGAAATCCATTAACACATCTATGTGGTAAAGCAGATAAATGAAGGCTGTACTGCTGCGAAAATCAGAATGTGAAAATACTACATGTTTTCTATGAAAAGGAGTAAAGTGCACAGCAGAGGCAGGGGACAAGCAAGCAAGTGAAGGATACAGTCCTGTGAAGTGGTAGGCACTTTATCCTAGAGGTCAGAATTTCCTCTTATTTCTTTAAGTTCATCATTTGACAATACTGGAAAGGCACTGAGCATGCTCTTAGGTCATATTTGTCAGATACAAACATCATTTGGAGCCAGTTTGTGTCCGAATACTCAAATTCTAGAACCACAGGACTAAGTGTGTACTTCTGTAGAAAACTAACTCTTAATTTTTTGTATATTTTTTGCGAAGTGTATCGACCATCTTCTTCTTAGCTATACTTGATAGGGCATTATTTGATAGACGTAGATTATTTGATAAATGTGGAATTAAGGCTGTGGACAGGAGAAAGTAATTTAAGACCCGTGTAACTTTTCTGTTCAGGACAAGGAGGAGGCTTCACAGCCTCTTAAAAATCCAGCTATTGCATAGCCTCATACAGTCTTTTAGGTTGCAGAAACAACTTAGCCATTTCAATGAACCCATTTTTGCATTAAAAACCAAAAGTGCCTGGAGTCAACACTCCTGTAAAGTGCAGCCCTGTGACTCTCTGGTGAGGTGAGAGGAAGGCAGTTCTTGCACAACTGACCCTCCGAGTACCTTAATTATGTACTAACTGATCAAGGTGCTTGAAAAAATAAAGCTGAATAACATATAATACAATTGGGAGTGCCTTGAAAAATCTCTATATTTTTGACAGTGAAGATGGAGACAATAGGAATACTCGATGGACCAGACAGGAGGGAACAGAAAGTATTTTAACATGTTTTTCTTTAACAGCAGGCCATAATCGAGACGCAGACCCTTGCGTTTATTCAGTGCTGAGAGAATTACTAGTTTGATAACGACTAGGAATGTTGTTATTAAAACAGTATGTGCAGTTCATTTTCAACAGTTTTGAATTAGAGTCTGCACTAATGAAACGGATACGGTTTCTTTCACAAAGGGCAGATCTGTTAGTTAATATAGCTGCAGCAGTGCCTTGTGGACCATGCCTTTAGCTCTATTTGTATTTCACAGCATGATAAGCAAAGAGTGTTGATTTTCAAGGATCCTGCTGATGAAAGGTAATGGCATTATTACATCTTTATCTCAAAAACAGAACTGCATGGTAAATGATTATTTTTTCTCCCCTCAACCTTTTTTTTTTTTTTTTCCTTTTGCTGTTGCACAAAAGGTTTCTTGGTTAGAATCCTTTTTTTATTTCTTTGAATCATTTTAGCCTTGGAAATGATATGTTATTATTTAATGTCTGCACAGCAAGCCTGAGAGCACCTAATAGCGAATGGATTGGAAGTGAAGTGCCTCCTGCTCACAGATATGGATCGGCTCAGTCACACGCTGTACCAGCTGTCATCTCAGCCATACTGCTGTGATTTAATTAGTCTGTTTATGTCCTTTCTAATAATATTTCCATCTCTATGAAAGGGCAAATGCGACAGGGACTTTTTTTCCTCTCTGGTTCTGCAGACTGAGGAATGTGGCCTACATCTGATATGGTGAAATGCAGGATTGAATCACTATTCCTGTCACTTCAAGCTGTTGATAAATTGTTCAGCCAAGAAGTGTACTTACTTCCTTGGGGTCATTTGTGGGGTAGGGGCCTGTAATCTGCATAGGGGGGGGAAAAAAAATAGAGAAAGACTGCAGCTAGTGGCTCTCTCTTCAAGTGATCAAGGAATGCTAGGCTGATGAATGCCCCAAAATGTTGATTTTTTATAATATAATTTTCTAAAGAATTGCTTTATTAGGAATTGAAGAAATGGATCAGTTGTTCTTTTAATCCAGTGACCATTCTGAGAACATTAGGTATCATATCGAGTAATGAAACTATTTTTAGAAAACCACATTCTGTACAAAATGCGTATGAATTATAATAATTCCTTTTCATACTGATCAAAATGACCTTGTTTGCTTTCCATACAATTCCATTGCAGGACTTTTACAAAATTTACCTAGAAAATAGATGATTTTTTCGAAAAATCACCTAGAAATGTTACTTCATATGCCGAAAAATCTGATCAGGTTGTTGTCTTTACTTCAGGCCCCAGGATGTTCAAATTCACATCTTCCTCCTGGTCTTTCCCTCCCTGTCACTTTGAAAAAACTCCTAATAAGTGACAATATTTGGTGCTTTCGTGACTGTTCCTAGCGATGGCGATGATCATCTCCCATCTCTCTCCAGCTGATCAAAGAGAGGAAGGCAATCTTTGCAATAAGGAGGAACGCTTTGGCATTTCCCAGCATGGGGTTTTGTAGGCTGTTGCGGAGGAGGCAGGTATTTCAAGTTGGGGGGACCAGCTGTCCAGGGAGATGCCTGGGACGGCAGCAGGGAGAAATAACCTCTTTTGATCTCTTCACTGCTGCAAAATGTGAGTTTTTCCCTGTTCGTTTTGACTCTTTCTAGCTCTGTGATGTGCCTGTCAGTGACAGAATCTGTATACAACTGTCTCTTTAGAAAAGCCCCACAGTGCTTTTTCTTTTTTTTCTCTTTTTTCTTTTTCTTCCCTTTTTTTTTTTTTTTTAAATGAAGAACTTCCATATGGAGTGCTGCAAACCTTGAGGCTTCCACTGTCACTGCCATTGACTTCCATTGAAACTGAAGGTCCAAACTACAGATGTTGTATACCAGAATGGGTTGCAGGCTCTTTGGCCACTGAGGTCCTTGAGAAAAATATCCTTTAGGGAGATTTTAAGAGAAGCCTTGCTTCAAAAAGTACATGTTAGTACATAGGTTACAGCACTTTCCATGACTGGTAATCCCTTAGTTTGAGATCACATTTGAATATTTTCTAATTTATTTCTTACCTACATTACAGTAAGACTGCAATTCCTATTCACAGAAAGAAAAAATACGGTTTGAAATTTCATTTTACTTCAGAGTGAAGCTTGCCTTCTACAAGACGAGAGAGGCCTACTCCAGAATAGCTTAGTTGTCAGTAATGAAGGCATTTATAGCTTTAGGAAGTCATATAGATTCTAGCACTATATTTTTAAACAAAAAAGAACTTCACTGTTATTGCAGTTCCCCCCGCCTCCAAAGCCTTTTTAGTAGTTAGAGCACCATCTTTAGCAACTTCAGTCTCACATCACATCTCAGATTTCATAATGGTGCCTCATGTTAGCAATCAGAAGAAACAGCATTGCCTAGGTAGAGATATAATTGGATGAACTTTATTGTTACACAACTATGGAGAGATTTAAAAACCCCTCACAAACATAAAACTTTCAAGTTACAGTCTAGGATCAAGGGGACAAACGTTTAATATGTTTAATATCCTCAATATTTTGTAGCTCATTTTTAGCTCAATACATAAACAGGGCTGATGAAGTTATCTTGACAGAACTATTTTGATGATAGCAAACAAACTTAGCAGTAAGCATTTGACAGCATTATTTATTAATATGATAAATGAATTGTGAGATGTGTGATTGTGTGATGATGCATTCATTTAGTTGTTCCTTTTTTTCTTTTACTAATCTCTGTCACGTTGGATTTATAAATGGAACTGAGTGACCTTTGAAACTGTGATGGAAATGAAGAGATAAACACAACTTGAAAGGACAAACCAATTAATATAAATGTGTTACACATAAAGAACTGATTTCAATCAATTGCTATCTATGTAAACCTTTGGGCACTTAGCTGGATGAAACAGACCAAAGAGATTATGTGACATAGGGACAAAATGTGCATTTAGCTCTTTCGTTATGTAGTATGGGTATCATCCAAAATATACACAACACAACAGGAAGACCAAGGTGGATGCTTCATTGTACTAGCAAGTCCATTGAGAAGTTATAGTCCTTAAAAATTATATTTTTTCTGATAATCAGAAAGCCTTGCTGATGGTGTTCTTAATTTTATTTTTCATCTCCTGTATTTTGATGAATAATTAAAGTAGCCTCTAATTCATTTGTTTGCTCTATCCATTACTTACAATTGAAATTGTAAAACACTTATACAGCATACTTTAAAAATATCCCAATCCAGGAATTTCTAAACAGAGTATTCATTTCTTCTGCAGTTGCTTTGTAATGATGAAAACATTTATCACCCCAAAATCAATACAAATGTCTTGGGCATCCTTGTTTAAGAAAATTACAGCATCTCTCTCAACCTTATTTATTTATCTTTTTTTCCAAAGAATGAACCTTTTGTTATATGCATTTCAAACTGCCTGCACATATTGTTCTCTTTACAGGCTTAATTAGAGAATATGATCAATTTAATATAAAGGTTTCAAAATACTGCCATTGATGCACAAGGGGAAAGAAAAAAAAAAAAAAGAAATACAAGCTTGACATTTTAAAACACTTGCATTTGAAAGACTTTCCCTACTAATTGATTTTTAAAAGAGTTCTGTAGAAAAGTGAACTCAGAAATGTTTGGAAGTGTCTTGGCAGCATGCCAGAACATTTAGTGCAAAGCGTAACTAGACAGTTTCTGAGGCCTTACTACATCTGAAAAGATAGCTTCTTTGCCTTTCTTCTCTAATTTTGTATCCCAGCTGTACACTTACAGATTATGCCGAGTATTTTCAGTGTTTTGTGGACATCTTTAAATGATCAGTTGGCACAAGGCAACAACTTCCCTGCTGTCACACGCAGGGTTAGGCAACACAAGGGTTTCAGTAGTCAGATTTTCTTTACATTTCTTAAAACAAGCTATAATAACAAATCAATGTTCATTTCATTATTTTATGTGGCATTGTGGGCATATTCGTCTGCTAATACTGTTCTCTAGCATGGATTGACTAGGCCAAAGTCGGTCATTTCTATTTTTCTTTATTGGAGTTAACTGTGTGGAGTGAAAAGGAGGGCAGACAATATCTTATATTCTGTAATCATTTTCTTTAAAATGACCTTTTAGCTTGGACGATATGACACTGCCTATTCTATAACATTTTAGAGTTCTTTGTTAGTTGACTGAAGTTGAAACAAAAATCCTCCTTTTTTTTGTGGAGTATGCACTTTGAAAACCTATATAGACAGCTGAAATATTAATGGAAATGGCATCCATTCTATTTTGGAAAAAGAGCAGACCAAACGATAACGGGTAACATTGACCAAAAGCAATTACTTTAAAAGGATACTGCTAAGTATCTGAGAAAAATGATTCCTTTGACTAGTTGTTTGTCAGGCCCTGTGTGGTTTTTATTGATTGCTCTTGAATATATAGCCCCCATGATTGAAAACGCTGCTGGTAGTGTCCTTCTTTTTATCATGCTGAGAGTATCATCTTATTGAGATAATAATAAGAAAGAAATTTGTACAGAAAACAAATACACATTGGAGCTTTAAATTAGCCAAAAGTGGTCTATAGATTACCTATGATATTAATTTCCTAGCATGTCTCCTTCTCTAAAGCTGTTTTTTAGAATTAGATGACAGAAAATCAGGCCTTAAGAGTTACATATTAAGTATTTGTTTATTATGTGGTTTGTTTGCCCCACTCTCTGTATCTGATTGCCTCTGTGGAGCACTATAATTCATCTTCTGCTATGAAGTATACTAAGTTTGAAATGAGTCATAGGAGTTTAGCCGGTACTATTTCTTATATATGAATATTTTATCTATGCAGCTAACTGTTTTTACTCCACAATGGAAAATTCCATCTTGCTGTAAGTGGCTGGCATCTTGAAAATGCCACCCGTCTATTTAAATGGACACTTGATTAGGATGCTCAAGTGAATGAAGACAGACACGGGAACGGATTTAAGCAGCAGGCTGCAGTTTTATTAACTTTACACTGGAAAGCTTCTGAAACAATCAAGATCTTCCCAGTCTCCTCAGCTAGACACGGCCACCAGAGGGTGGAATAAAGTTTGTAGGATGCAGTTTGTTTTAGGATTCAGTTCTTCATTTCAAGATCTTTGAGTATGCTTCTCTCCTTCCTTCTTCTCACAGAAAGGCAAAAGTTACCAAAGGGGGACCTGTGCACCTTTTTCAGATGCAAAGGCTTGCCAGAAAAATTATGGTTTTATTTATTGTTGTGACACACTCACTAGCAGTCCTCCAAAGTTAAGAAGAAATAGCTAGGGCTTTGCATTACTGCCAAGTTTTCCTGTCAATTGAAGTAAAACTCCAGGATGCTTCAAAATCCATTAGGGTCCAAAGGGAAAAAGTCTTTCATGACTCCAATAGTAATTACTCAGTCAGTATTGAGACATCCTTTGGAGAAAACCAAACCAAACCAAACCAAAAACTCAACCTGACATCTTTAGTTCAATTGACACAGTTACATGGAGGGAGAGTGACGAAGCAGACAGATCTGGACAGAAAAAGATCGATCCAGAAGTTCAAATTAGCAAATAGAAAGTTGGGAACAAGAGACGGAGAGTTTTTGAAAGAAAAATCCATGTCTTTTCCATCTATAGACTAGAGGTCTAATCTAGTTTTGGGGTGAAAACAGGTGGTACTATGGATAACATAACTTGTATCTGCTCTGCAGAACTCACCAAAAACTTTCATCAGACATCTCTTTAACACAATTTCACAAGCCTTGTGTCCAGGATAGTTGTATTAAATCTCTCTTCTCCTCCCTTGAATTGCTTAGTTCTTTTCTCCTACATAGACACTTTTATTACATTAGCTCCAACATTTTTCTTAATGATTGAGAAACCAGTATTTGTCCTTTTGCAATCCATGTGAAGTTTATAAAGTTCAGTCTGGCTTCGGAGACCCCATTCACTTTGTTTCCAGAGATGTGCCACGTCAAGATTGCTGCAAATATGCAGAACTTTTCCACTGTTTTTGTATGCCAAACAGATTTAGCAGTAATTTCTTTATATGAAAGAGAAAACAGGTAAATTTATTTATCCACTAATGTGGTTTATGGACTAATGATGCCATAGATGCCAACAGCAGAATTTATCTTTTTGTGTAGTGCCCTCCCGCCAACAGCAGAATTTATCTTTTTGTGTAGTGCCCTCCCAAACATGCTCAGTCACTTTTGGGTGAAGTATTATGCCATATAGATAGTGTTACTTCAAGGACTGGGAAATAATACAGACAGTTTTGATGACATGGAGCTTAACCAGTAAACTTTGATGAGACCATCCTGGCCACAAGACCTGTTGGGTGCATGTCTACCAAGGTCCCTATTACCATCAATTTCTAATTTCTGGTTCTGCACAAAGCCAACCTGGATGGCTAGAACTGAGCAAGGACTTGTTAAGGACCTACCTTAGTCATGATATTAAGTAGTTGCTGAGGAGTGTCCTACATAATACTGATAATTGGCCCTGCAGGAATCAGCTTAAGTGTGACTGGACTTCTTAGTTGTTGGTACAGCAGCACTACCCAGATGTCACAAACATGGCAAAGAATAATGTTTTGCAGTCCATGTATTTTCTGAGGTAGTATTTTAATACTCTGTAAAAATGATAATTGAGTGTAAACACACAGTTTGCTACAGTTCTGAAGCTTACTTTGTTTTCCAGGAGGGAGGAGAACCTTATTCCTTTCAATATCACAGACTCTTGGTCCTGACCTCTTAAAGAAACGGGAACTTTCACTTTCTCTCTCTTTTCTCCACCCCCAGCCACTTAACTGTTCCTCCAAGACGACAGGTTGGAAAGACTTTAGAAAAATGAGACGTGTGGAGGGAAGTTCGGGCTGTTACTGGTGTCTTCTCACTTGCCCAAGTCCTTGTGTGCAATGATGTGCAAACAGTCCACACCTTGAACAAGCTGCAAGTCATGCAAGGTGCTCCCATGGTCATGACAGAAAAGTGCCAGGTGTCTTTTTTTCCCCCAGTAGCCCCTTGAAGCCTTTAGTTGCAAAAATGTGGGTTTTAACAGATCTTTCATTTTAAAAAAATTTTAAAAATTTAAAAATTAGAGGGGTCAGGAGGGGCACTCACTCACACACCAGGTTTGAGTTTGCAAGGGAGCCTGCCTTCGTAACATTCCATCCTCCATAATCGCAATGAAGGTACTTCTGCCATAGCAAATGAGATGTTCCGTGTGAGATTATAGAATCACAGAATCGTTTTGGTTGGAAGAGACCCTTAAGATCATCAAGTCCAACCATAACCTAAATCTAGCACTAAATCATGTCCCTAAGAGCCTTATCTATATGTCTTTTAAACACCTCCAGGGATGGTGACTCCCACCACTGCCCTGGGCAGCCTGTTCCACTGCTTCACTACCCTTTCTGTGAAGAAATGTTTCCTAATACCCAATCTGAACCTTTCCTAGTGCAACTTGAGGCCGTTTCGTCTCATCCTATCACTTGCTACTTGGGAGAAGAGACCCACACCCTCCATGCTGCAACCTCCTTTCAGGTAGCTGCAGACAGCGATCAGGTCTCCCCTCAGCCTCCTTTTCTCCAGGCTGAACAACCCCAGCTCCCTCAGCCGCTCCCCGTAAGACTTGTGCTCCAGATCAGTCACGAGCCTCATCGCCCTCCTCTGAGCTGATTTTATATATTTATAAAATCTAGGGGCCAGTAAAACTGAAGTTATTTATAGGCCTTACTGTTAATTTTCACACATATTGGAGGTGTCATGGGGCACAGACAGAACTGCTGTTGTACCAGTATGGCAGCCAGGCTCATACTGGGGTCTCACCCTCTCTGATCCAGGACTGAACTCCTTGGTGTACATCTGGAGCCTTAGCTGGAGGAAGAGACGTGGAGAGAGCTCTTTCTTGAAATCCAAAAGTGCCATCTGATGATGGGTGACAATGGTAATGGTGGGAAATAGTGAGAGAGGAGAACTGAGGGAAAAAGAGAGTAAGAGGAAAAGAAAGAATATGCTGCTTCTTTTGTGGCTGGGAAGCTCTTCTGTCTTACTGCTGCTGCTGGGGGATTTGCACAGAGATGTACACAGGACAGGCCAAGACTCTGGGTCGTCTGTCTTTTGTTTATCTTTGTGTGGAAAAGCTGATTTGCCAAATTAACAGATGTGAATGACTGGGCATGACATTAAACTTACTATATTTGTATTTTCCAAATCTTTTCATGGGCAGTACTACAGGTGTGACCTCACCTAGAACTGAATTTTTGGCTATGACATGCCGGCCCCTGTTTCAGTACTGGAATACTCCCGTACGATGTTACCGCCCTCTTCCTGTTTTTCTATGGTGTGGTATAGTTTTGTAGTGTTCTGTTTCCCCTCTGGCACCCCTCATCATCCCTTGATAATTATTTTGGAAAATGAGTAGACTTTCCTATTGCAGAAGCAATGCTGACAGCTGTCGGTTTATGGGATGAGCTGTGTAGAGCAAAGGCTGGTAGCCGCATCATTTTCTGCAAAATTATGCTTTGATTTCGAAAGGAATTTTTTTGGTTGTTTTTGTTATTATGGTCACACCTGCAATACAGCTGTATTGTCTTGTGGAGCCAGGAACAAGGATGTGAAAAGTTGAAGCTGAGGTCCAGCTTATAACTAGATAAATGGAAAACTGACTGGGATGCAAGTGAGCTCAACAGCCTGATGAAGATTTGAGCAAGTGGGACACCAAAAGTTGTAGAGTCCAGACGCAAGTTTTCTTCTGTGCTGGCATCAGGACTAAAAGATGATTTGTGCAGTGCTCTTTTAGAGGTCAAGGGCTGTTATAGCCAAATTATCTGGGAGCAGAGAGAAAAATAATTCAGGATTTATTGTTAAAAATAAATATCAATTTTTCATTAGTGATATTCTCTGCTCTGAGTCATTGCTCAATATGTTTGTGCAGGAGTGGGAAAGCAGGGATGAAGAATATTTTAGAGACAATAATGAATTAATGTTGCCATGGATTTTGTAGCTGCTGCCGCAGAATTTAAGACTTGTCACCATGGAGTTGGGTCTCTTTGTGCAAAGGACCTGTCCTATGGTGACTTCCTGCAGCGGAGGTTGGCTCCAGGGTGTTTGGACTTTAGATGGTGGGGGTAAGGGTAATATTTTGTTAAATAGCTAGAGGCAATAGTCAGATTGCATTACTGCTTCTGTCCAGATGAAAGGGAAGTAACGGTGAAGTTAAGCAATGAGTGAAATCTTAGATATGTATGAAGTAGTGGGAGGTAATTTACAACAAAGTGTCCGTGGAAGGGTCACCTTAGATGTAAGTGGAACCAACAAGCTTTTCCAAAGTCCGGAGTCAAAAATTGTATTCAGTGAAGCAATGAGAAAACTACCTGGCTGTCCTCAAACAAAAAAGCCCTATTAACTCGTTTGTACTTAGGTAGAAAAGTTCCATTTCCTATTCAAATGATGAGTGAGCTTTGTTTTGTTCATGGCAACTCAGTTAATACAGATTTAGGTTGTATTGTTACCACTTGGGAAGTTATTGCGAAGTGTCATTCCATTTTTGTGCTGTTACATTTTGAAAAATGAAGTGGAAATTAGTAATATAATACCTTTTTATGGGAATGAGTAATAATAGTAGTACACAGCTAATTTTTCTTTTTAAATCTGCTTTTTCCTAAATTCGGCTATATCTCTGACTTTTTCTAAGATTCCCTATCCTTCCCAATAGCCATTGACAGTTTATTTTAAAACAGACAAAGGCCATAATGAGAAGGGTTTTTTTTTTCCACACTTATCATCCAAAATAAAGAGTTATAGCTGTTAAAAATTGGTCTTAGTGTTATGCAGATCACATAAGACTTTCTTTAATTGGCCCTTAATAAGCTTGGTTTAACTGGGATTTAAAGGAAGAACAGTGGTCATTAACATTAGCCAGATTAAGACTCTGTTAATTACCACTGAAAGATAAGTAATATGCAAAGATGGCGTCTAAAATATTCTTGCACTTAAGCACCCAAGGAAGTTGAGAAATTTCTTGCTAACTGAAATGAGTAAGTCAGTAGCTCTTTCTCTGCAAAGCTTAAAAAAAAAAAAAAGAGAAATAAGACAGTGAGAGAAAAAGGTAGGGGGTGGAAGAGAGAGTATAATTACTACATTTAAATACATTGGCTTAATTAGTACCCTGTATACAGAAATAGTTTCTTTTTTTTTTGTCTCTCAAATGTAACTTGAGATTTGTTTCAAGTATTTGATAAATTCTGCATGAATTTTTCGTTTTCTGCTCATTAGTCTTTTGTATAGACAAACATCGCCTAATATATATTAGTACATTTGTTTATAGTCTTTATATATGAATAAAAATATACAAATGTACATTAATGTGAATATTAGTGACTATTTATACATAAAATATATAAATATATGTTATATGTCAAATCTCTAGATATCTCTTATAAGTAAATAATATTTTTGTTGATGCACAGTAGCAATAGAATCGACATATTTCAAGCATTATAACCAAAACATTAAGAAGACATATTCTTATAATAATGGCATTTTTGTGATGTGAATATAAGTACTTTAAAGCGTTATGACAGTCACTCAAGTATTGGCATGACACAGTATTTCCACTTTGGAGTGGACTTGTGGTGAATTTATCATGGTGTCCTATAAATCACAGCACCCAGCAGAGGAAAGTTCAAGAAACTGGGAGCGCGCAGATAGAGACTCATCTGTGCATGAATAGTTCCTGACTAGTCTTCATCAGTCAGTGATGATTTATAATCTGAAAAGAGACGTTTTTAATCTCATATAATTGTTTCCTATATTTAATGTAATAAGGGCTTTTCTCCACTACTATGCTAAGTAGTAAGTTCTAGTTTCAACTGTTGTTCTCAATTATTTCCATCTGTATGATTATAAATATTTTTAAAACAAGTAATTCTGTTTCTCCCAGAAAGTGATATGTGCTGATATATTGTATCTCAGTTTCATGGAATATTTTCACATTCTCATGTAGTGAGAAGGACTAACAGTTGTGCCAAACTTACGTATTCTCATATATTAATGATCTTTTTCATTTCCATCTCTCTAAATAGACTGATGATCTTAATTTTGAAAAGGGACTAGTTATTTATTGTTTACATTTTATTTCTACGTCTTTATATAATCTTTAATTTTCTTTAAACTGCCTTCACACTGAACAGCTTTTCAACAACCTTTGTGTATGACATTATTTCCTTAAGAGAAAATATTAAAATATTAAAAAATGAAACAGTGATCAGTTGGTAGGTCAAATAAATCCACGTATTCTATTTGATTCCATTTAGTTTTCAAAGATGCTGAAGTTTGTTGGTTCATTACTTTTTTTTTTTTAATTGTTTAATTGCCATGTAGTTGAAGTGTGCATTTATAAGGATAGAAGCTGAGAAATCACTACAACACATTGTGATTTTCTTTTCTGTTAGTGATCAATAACAAACCCATGGTATGCCAGATGTACTGTAGTATTTTCTAAATCAAATAAATCAAACCTGCAGTGTTCACTAGTTTCAAAAGACTGTGCATGTGTAATATTTAAAAATGAAGTAAAGAAATTTAAAAAGCCTTGCATAGTTACAAAAACATACTTAAAATCCCATCTTTGCATGTAAATAGTTTAAGTATATATATATATATATATATATATAAAAATTATTTTGAAGATCTGGTTCACATACTTGGAACCCTGAGTTGAGGATGCTTGGCAGATTGGAGAGTTAATCTTTAAATTGTATCTTATGCTGTGCTTTTTGAATATAGAACACCTGCAAATGAAAAAGGACATTTCTCACCCATTCATATAGAAACTGCTACTTGTAGAAGACCTGGGACCATGTGGACATTCTTGTCTTCCCAAGGGTGCACCTGACACCTCCTGTGCATTCTTTCATGTACATATTTTAAGTATCAGATGATAACCGTGGGCTACAAAATCTGTTGCTTTTAAAATAACAGGAACTGTGTTAACAAAAGAACTTGCCAAACTTATTGTCTCAAATAAAATAATTGAAAAACAGGGCCAAAGAGGAAGAAATATGCTTTAATCGATAGGCTATTTTTACATGTGAATGGAAGTGTGGATCCATTCTACTGGATGAGGTACAAACTTCATTAGTCCGAACCCGGTCAAGCTCAGTCCTTTGTTAAATGCAGGTTTTCTCTTTGTAGGCTGTGCAATTTCTCCCTATTAAATCCCTCATTCATCAGTTCATGCTGAAGCCGGTGCTTGTGCTCGGAGCGCAGCCTGCGCTGGGGAGCTGCCTGTGTTCCCCGGGGAGTCCCTCCAGTACTTACCTATGGGAATGAGGAAGGAATCGAGATTAAGATTTGGTCTGCAGACCAAGCAAGTTTCAGAGAAACTTGGCGTATGGATGTTATTACTGCTTTTATGGAAGAAGAGATATTGAGAAGAATCTTTGCAGGTCTGCTTAGGGGACTAGGTAGTCTGCCCTAAATGTAGAGCCTTTGGTTCAGCAAACTTTTGGGGGATCCAGTGCCAAACATGTAACCTATCAACTGACCCTAATTTTTAGAAGAGTTAAAGGCATTTTCCAGGATAAACAGATAGTTGTGATTTGTCAGCATAATATGTTCCAAACCATATAACCAAGTTTAGGTGTGTAATTAATGTGTAAAGAATGTGCAAACTACTTTCCACTTATGCCATAATCTACTGTACCGTCAATTGAAAAATGCTTTGCACTCTACATGGAGCATTTGTCTAGTGCTGCATGCACTCATAATAGTAATTAAAATTAACAGGGTTTCACTACCATGGTGAATGGAATAATCCTTCAAACAGACCACCATAGTGAGACGACTTTCCCTAAGAAGCACAAAACGATGCCACTGAAAACAACTGGTTTGGATAAATTAACAACTGCTAAAAAGAGAATCAATGTTTAAAAAAAAGTCTACCTCTTTATAGTTTCTTCTGTCCAATCTCCATGGTAAATACCTCAAGCATTTGCCAGCGTACTCCCTCAATGAAGAGCAAGGCTGAAATCTGTCACAAATCATACCTAGCTGCCAGAGAAATTCAAATTGCTGTAAGCACAAGTGCCAGGGGAGCTCTTACAGCGATGCTGAAACCATAATGCAACATTCACAACGAGATCATTGCATCATAATCTCCTTCCGAATGTGACTCCCTTTGTGTGTCAGGTGTTTGCATGTCAGAGGGAGAAGAAGAAAGGGGATTGCGAGTTTAGCACAATCTGTTGTTCTGTATTAAATTTTTTTTTTATATTAAAAATGACCTGTTTTTATGCAGGATATTCCAAAGGCTTCTGAGCTACTTGCTGCCCTCTAATCCCCTCAAGTACAAAACCCTTTTGTTAGGAATATTCATGTTTTCATTTCAGACAAGCTAGTTACTTGGAATTCTCTCTAAGCCTGTAAGCTTACAGAAGTTAATATATATTAAAAATGATATTCGTTTTCAGTATATGCATCACAACTATTTTAATTTCCTAAGTGCACAATCAGTATTTAAATAAAGAACATTTGATTTTTTCTCAATTGTATCAGCTTTTGAGCAGAGTAAGTTTATGAAAATCCGTGGAAGTTTTTTTTTTTTTTTCCCCCAGAGTTACAGCAGCATAAGTGAAAGGAGAATCAGGACCATATATTACAAAAAGTCATTTACATTAATTCCACATCCATCAGACCTGCCTTTATTTCATGCATTCATGCTCACAAAGTATGTGGAGGTTGTTTTGAGCTTTTGTTTTTTGGTTTTTGGGGTTTTTTTGAGAGCTTATCAATATAATCTAAGACCTGGATGTGTGTCCTCAAATAAAAACCCCAACATACAGCTGATTTAACAGTGAAGACAACTGTCAGCATATGAATTTAGAAGAGTAAAGTTGAACCTCATGTGAAGATGGCCCTCTCACACTGGACTCCACCACCTGATATGTTTATAATTAGCAATTTTGACTACAAGAAATTATGTTTGACTCCCTCCGTATGCAACTGAAAATGGTTTAGGGTTTATTGTCAGAATAAGATGATGGATGAGAGTATAGATGGTTTCATCAGAAGCAGAAATTCACTTCAGTTATCCTTCTGCATCGTTGATTGTACTGCTTTTATGACAGGAATATAATGGTGATTATCACAAAAAAGGGAAAGTAAAAGGGTAGGTCAGTCACGTTTCACTCATCTAACTTTATGAGGTGCTAAAGTTTTGAATCCGGTTGTCCAGGGCTCAAGAAGAGATAGGTATCCCCGATGGACAGTTAATACTAATGAATATGTGAGTCACTGTGTACTGCTGATTGCCCATTGTTTGACTGCACAGGGTATCAGAGGCAGCTGGTCGCTTAAAGTGAAAATTTCAGTGAAGTGAATCTAGATCTAAAAGCTTTATAGCTGAGCTGTGTGTCCCGTACCAGGAAAAGGATTGAGCAGGACTGATTTGGTCAGTATCTGTATTACTTGTTCTTTAACTAGCAGAAAAAAAAAAAAAATATATGGGAGAAATGGCCAATAGAGGCATTTTAGAAGAACAAATATATCTGGATGGACCCGTTTCAGACCTAGGTCTGAAAAGGTCTTAAGTGCAAGTTCTAGTAAAAAGTTAATCACAGAAGACACTGAGGGATATCTCTTTTTTTTTTTTTTTTTTCTTTTTTAACCTGAAAAACCCTGAATAATTCCATTTCATCAGCAAAGTCCCTTTGACATAAGAATTTTATTATTGTATCTCGCGCAGGTTGCCCCAACTTTGCACTAAGTAGAGCAATCCCTGTTTGTTGCGTAAGACCGGGCAGAATCCTCCCTTGAGTGATCTGTAAGGCCGAACTTATCACACCCCCTTACTGATGTATGGCTTTGGGCATAAAGCAAGCAGCCACTCTAAGTTTCACCAAACTGGGTGCTGTGAGCTCAGAACTAGTGGTCTACTCAACAGAGCATCACTAGGGAAATACGGGCAATATGAGTAACTCAAACCTCTTTTGCCTGTCTCCTGTGAAAATGTATTAATTGGCAGTGTGGAAACTAGTCTGAGTTCTATGTATTTATCACTCTTCCTGCATCGGGACCTCTGTGATGAAGTGAGCGCAAGATTTATTGGAGAAGAAAGAGGGAATTATTCAATAATTAGGATGCTCAGGGAATACTCCAGGGTTCTCATCTAGGGCCTCTTTCTGTGTTTTGCCCATGTTTTTTTATAGAGTCTATTTAAAATGTAAAATATGGAAATTGACCTTGAAATGACTCTTTGTTTTTAACTTAACAGAGTAGATGCCTGTCTTCAGGAGTGGAATTTATGGGGAGTTTTAAGTGTAATTTAAATAAGTCCCAGCGTACAATCTTGAAAAGTTTGCCAATCCTTTTACAAGTCTATGAAGGTCTGGGACTGCACAACCTGGAGGAACAGAGTACTTTTCAAAACTACTGGGTACTGAAGACCCAGGCTGAGAAAGATAACAGTTCTGAGATTTTCTCGTCCTTGATATTTCTGTATTGTGTAGCTTAGGTGGCTCTGTGTGTATTTTTTTTTGCCTTGAATTCTGAGCACGCTCTTTCTTCCTGCGCGTTGTGCTGTAGATCTGAGTTGCCTTCAATTCTTTTATGTCAGCCAGCTAAAAGTTAGAGATTGTGGTATATCTGTGCCTTTTCTTGTACCTGAGCATAAATGCTAAAGAGCAATGTTAAAAAGCAGAGAGAAAGAGAATAAATAGTACTGTATGCTACTGAAACTGCGGAGGGAATTTAGGTAGGCAGAATGCAATTATGCATTTGGAATATAGCCAGGACATATGGGTTAACACATGTACTCCTGTGAAAAGTGCCATGGGATATTTAATGACTGTAAGTTGTCAGAACTCAGTTTTACATCTCATCTGAAAGACAGCACCACCAGCAGCATGATGTCCCTTCGCACCGCGCTGGAGCGGTTCCTCAGGAGGGATTCAGAGGGACTGTGGGGTGTCTCCTGAATCGCCGCTTCTATTTCTTGCTGCAGCTGGGCTTTCTTGAAAGATTTGCGTTGAAACATTGATCAAGCCCGGCTTTCGTAGCTAATGAGGTCCAACAAGTTCACTACCAAATACGAATATGAGTACAATTGCCTCTGCCAGAAGTGGCGTGCTGGGGAATTGACACTTTACCCAGCATTTCTTTGGAGGGGACAGTGTTACCTTTCTGGGCTGGCCACCTTCGGAGAATCTCTGATGGGTGTAAAAGTCTTGCTCAAAGTGGAATGGTTTGAGCGTGTGGTGAAAAGATAAACTGGTTTAGCAAAAGCTTAAGAGGGCTTTTTATGTCAGCATATTATGGCATGATAAATAATACCATATATTGTAGAAACATGAGGAATCTCTTATGAAACGGTATGAAGGGTGGTTCAGGTCTGTTATCTATTTTATCTATTTATCTCAGATCTTCTTCAGTGGCACCCAAGCCCAAGAACAGGCATTATAACCTCAGCTGACTGTTTTTAATTGAAATGTTATGAACTTTTGCAGTCCGAACTGTAACTAGAGTGCCAAAACCATCTCTTTTATTAGTAATTTGCTTGAGTTTGCTGCCAATATTTGTTGAAAGGTACCCCAGCCTGTCCGGTTGATCTGAGACTCGGTGAACTCATCTTCCGGTAGGTTTGTAACAGCAGATATTTATTTTTTAAATTATTTTTAGCAAAGGCCACTCAAGTTTATACTTCATGCCCTTAATTGATGGGTTTAATTAATGAGGATGTATGACAGAAGACAATTTACACCCGTTTTCTGAAGTTTGAGCATTCAACACAATCTATTTTAGTAGCTTTTACTATGGTGATCTGCTGAGGGGAGCTTCTTTACAGGACAAGTGATAAAAGGCTGGATTCCACAGATAAACCAGCTTTTGTGATTCTTGAGTAAATAAATACATTCGGTTCCTGCATTACAACATTTTTAGGCAGCTTGTTCCCCTCCTGCAGAGCATTTATGCAGTTTGTCTTTGCAGTTGGGACTTTTTTTTGATGTGGTGATTTACTGGGTTTGCCAATCATTTGTTCAGCTGTGTAAGCCTCACTAATTTCCCCAAGTTAATTGTAACAGTGTGTATGGTTGAGATAGTGGAGCTGGTTGCCATACCCAGATACAATTCTGCAGACAAATTCTTGATGCAAAAGTCATAAAGCTGCAGTGTGAAAGAAAGTCCTTTTAAAGGCAAGTGTTCAGCTTATTGAAAAGTCTTTCCTGTTCTTATGTATATTTCAGTTTTGGTAAAAAAGAGGCTGTCCTACCCATTTTTTCCAGAAAAAAGTTATGATAGTATAATTATCATCCACTTGGAATAATTGTTTATTGTTTTCAGGTACGAGAATAGCTGAAAAATTTTATTTAAAAAAAAAATGCTTAACTGTAAAACTTTAAAACCAGTCAGATCCAGCATGAGAGGTAGTTAAGAATCTGTACATTCTTAGAATTTATTAGGGCACCATTTATTCATGCGGCATCATCTTTTCTTGAAAATACTCTGTAAAGGAACAAAAATGAATGCTTTAGGTATGAAAGGCTTTGCTATATCTGCAACTGCTAGCTATATATAACAATACTTGAAAATACAAGAAGGAATCTTATTTCAAAATATAGGATTCTGCATTATAACCGCAGGAGAATAAATGAAAAATCTATAATGTTTCTTAAATATTCTGCAAGCTATGGAATATGCTGTGAGTCTTGCTACAGCAGTGCTAGCAAAAAGTTGCAGTTTTGGTATGCTTCATTAACTGTTTGCATACAAGACAAAAGTGCTTTCTGATGAAGTGTAAAACCAACTTGGGACCAATTTTCCACAACATAAATTCAACATTCATTCCATCCCCTGATATTCTTAGATTCAAACAGCTAGGGAGGTTTTACATCTTATCTTTTATCAATAATTATTTTTAATTCTACTATTCTAGATTATTCAGCCAAATGTAATAAGCTCAGAGTTGACTTCATACTGTGAGGACTGCTGTTAAAGACATGTTCCTTTCTAGAGTACTGTGATTAGTCTGGTTATGCATGTTTTTTAACCTGTTCTTTGAAATGTGGTATTATCATACATATGTCTTAATAAAGGTATTTTTCTCAAGATTTACAATTGGGCAGATACATTTTATTCAGGCATCTATCTCTTCGAAGCTGAATTTAAGGTCACACCTTTTTTTTTCTATTTGTGGTGGAGTTGTGTGGTAATAATGTGTATTTTAGTGAAGTGGAAAGTGCTGTTTTAGATTGGTAGTGCACATCTGTGAAAAGTGATTTATCATGGTAATGTAATTAGTGCTCCTGCAGCTAATAATTCAAATGTGTGTTTGCTGAATTCTGTTCGAGTGGTCTCAATTTTTCTATTGAAGCTTAACTGATGACGGACTATCTTTATATCTTCCTATAAAGTGCCAAGTATTTACTGAATAAAGTTTATTTTACTTTTATTATAAGGCAGTGCAGCTACTCAGAGGAGTCACTAGACTCTTCTTCAGTGAGGTAAGAGGGTACATGGCAAATTTGTATTGCATTAGCATATACAAAATAATTGTAGTTACAGGAGTTACTCCTGACATGAAGGTTTGCAAGTTATCCTAAATCACTTCCAACTCGTGTGACCATTCTACTCAGCAAAGTGGTAAAGTCAGGCAATAGGGGAAGGGGAGATATTGTAATTTGCTGTTCAGTTCCATGATCTGTAGGCTCATTTTCAGTTTTGAAGTAGTTAGGTTGCAGTAGAGAAAGAGAACTGATAGTTTTGTGGAAGTTTGGTGCAAAGGGAGTGGGAAAGTGCGTTCTTGGTGGTCCCTTACTTGGAGAGGCCACTCTGTAGACTGCGGAGAGATCCCACTCTAATCTTGATAAATCCTTCATAATAAACGCCAAACTGTCTCCCAGTTATTCCAGATAAGAGCCTGGTATGTTGATTGGCACTTACAAGCGTTAGAAGACTGTGTTTGTATCATCTCTTTAAGCTTCACCTGGACTATTAAATGCAGCAGAACCAATGCATGGGCTTGAGGGCTGGTGTAGAGTCACCCATACTGTTCCTACATTTCAAATAATGACAAGGTAATTTTAAACAAAACGGAACAATCTGTCAATCTGTCTTTTTAAGTAGTGTCAGATATTTCTTCATTGTTAAGGTCTGTTCTCTAGCTCTTGCTTACTCACACTGAGGAAAAAAATAGATCTAGTTCCTGTGTTTTGAGGAAAAGTTCAGGGAGATAAAGAGATGGACAAATTAAATTTCAACCTAGAACTGGAGGTGCTGATGGATAGGCGGAAGGGATACTGAAGAAACTGGGTACCGAGATCAGAAGAAATTGAGCATAATTACCTAATATGCCATATTTGACCCCACATATAGCCTCACATATGCATTGAATTAAAGTAAAATCAATGCTGAATACGATCATTGAACGTTTTAGAGCCTATTAAGTGTGTCATTCTGTTTGAGTTCTGTGCTAATTTCTTTCCACGTGTTTAAACCCATCACATTTTTTTCAAATGCTGCATTCAGTCCTTTACTATGTGTGCATTAAGCATAGGGACTCTTAGCACGTCTGAAGTAACATCTGCTCTGTCTTTTTGTTGTTGGGTTCATGGTATAATTAGCTCTATATTTCACCAAATACAATTTTGCTCCCATGGTGGATAGAGCAGCATGAAGAAAACATAAATAATTGCAGATTAGAGAAACAGAAGGCAAAGTGGGTGTAGGTGGCTTTCATGAAAAAAAGGGTTAAGGAGAATAGAAGGTCAACTCGTTATAAGACGTAATGTTGTCAAGATTATACTTGAGTATACTCCAGTTTCTTACATCCAAAATATATAATTTTATTTTTTAACTCTAGCTAGCTTTACTAAAAAGAAAGATGTTTTAAAAATAGAAACTTTATTCTAGGTCATATGTGTTTAAAGAATCCTAAATTTTATGTACGTTTGAATGAGCAAGCACTTATAGACTGAAGTATGATTTTTTTAAAAATTAGTTTAAGATTACAGGATATAAATCACACTTTTCTGGACAATGCTCTGAAGGTTATCTAAAGATTGCAAGGGGGAAGTGGTTTTCCACTCAGGCTTTTTGGGTGAACGTTACTCAGATGTTTAAGCAGATTTCTACAATCTGACAATTCACCGTTAGGAACATGCTTCCAGCAAGAAAGGCATCAGCAGCTTGGTTCAGTGCAGTTACCTTGTACCATTTGGTATGTCCTCGGGCATCCCGCTTGGCTTTCAGCTTCCACTCCTGAATGGCAGAGATCAGATGCAGCGAGGTGCTGTGTCATATTTGCAAGCCCAGTGGGGGTACATCAGATATCACAGGGTACCTGAAATGTCAGCAGATCTCTATATGCGGGCTATGGAATAGATGTCCAGTCCTTGCAGTTGCCTGTGCAACAGTTTCCCTGTCTCAGGGAACAACAGTATCTCTAAGATAGTAAAAAGGGATGTTTTCCAAAACAGAGCTAATATTTCAGAATTTCTTGCTCTCCTTAATGTACACATGTATAAATGGTACTTTAAAAAATTTTCTCTTCTGCAACGGCCAGAATTAATAATGTGATTGGTGCAAGTAATAATCAATATTTAGATGATGCTATAATTTTGTGATGTCTCATCTATTTTAAAGTTATTTTAATCGTTGTTCTCAGCCTTGTCTAAATACAACCGATTTATCATGAGAAAGAAGAAAAATCATGATGGTTATGACTTGACATAAGTGATTTTTCTAGTAGTGCTCATGACTGAGCTTACCCTCCATGATGCAGATCATCCCAAGTTTATACCAACAAACAACATCTCTGTTAACAATGTGTTGCGTTTCCCGTCTTTGTCCCTCTTATCACGAAGTATCAGAAGCTTTCCAATTACCTCATCCAAACCAAAAGAAATCCCAGTTGTTACGTAGCTCCCCACAAGAGATAGCCCAGCCAGCTTCACAGAAGTGTTCTTCTGGAGCCTCGGGGGTGCATTGCACTTGTGTTCTGCTAATACTGATTTTCATCCAACTTCCTTGGAACTGCTGAAGAGTGTAGAGAAAGAGCTGTACGCGGTTTTCCCATTCAGCACGTTCTACCGGCTTCACTGCTGGAGGAAACGATGTAGTTTCATACTCCGTGTTGAAGAGGTTTGTGGTGCTACAAAGGTGCCGTGGATTTGGAATTAAAACAACTTCCTGTACTTGCAGAACCATCACTCTTATAATCCATCTCTTTTTGACCGTGGCATTTTGAATTTCCAATTTTTTATCTGCTTTGCACGGCACATGTATATATCCATCTTGTACATTTGGTATGCAGTTCGCTAGAAAATTCTTTTGCCTGTTTGCCATGCTTTTTCTATAAGCACTAGTAGCCTAGCCTTTTTAATCAATGTAGAAAAGCAAAGAATTAAATTATCATGATATACAAAATGAATAATCTCAAAATTAGTTTATTATTTATAGTTTAGACACACACATAAAGGATTTGTGACTTTCTTTACATTTTTTTCTTATATTTCTTGCCTGTTCCTACTTAATTAAACTTCCTTCATTTGAAACCTTAAAAAAAAAAAAAAAATTAAAAGATCAGTTATGTCCAGACTCTGGGGTAGGAGGCAAATTGAAATTTGAACATTATAGAAGGTCATGCTGAGTTAAGAAAAGTAAGATTTAACATCTGAGGTTAAATCATCCTGAGGTACAATGATCTCAGTTGTCACTGCTTTTCTGTAAGCAGTTTTGTTGGAGTTAACTGTTTCTGGTATCATTACAATATTGGTCATTGTAATCTTGAAAGAATAGTATAGAGCAAGTGATAGGGCTACTGCTACTGGTACAGAAAATGTAATTTTCCTCCTCTTTTGCTTTCAGGCTACAAACAATAAATCATTTTGTTGAAGAGATAATAAAGTACCAACTGGGTGCTGGTTTAATTCATATCAGGGGAGATCTTCAGTAGCTTTCTAAAACAAAGTAATTAGAGAAGGAGTTCTTTTATGAAAAAAAAGAGACAGATTATTTCTGTGTATCTCTTGTGTTCTTACAGGTGTTAATCAGAGTTGAGTAAAAAAGGTTGTATTCTACTTCCATTTTACATCTGAGACTTAAAAGTTATAAATCAACTACAACAATTACAAAACACATAAAGAAAAATCCCAAGTGCAGCAAGAATTTAGACATAAATGACTTCATTGTTCTGATGAAGGTTACAGTTGTTTAGCGGGGAAAGAAAATAATAGGAAACATAGCAAATAAATGAAAGAAAAGGATGTCTTGGGGGAGGGGAATGGGGAAATGTTTCCTTAATAAAGTCAACATACAGAAATAAAACCAACATCTGCTCCTCATTTCTCTATTTGATTTCACTTTTAATTACAGAACTTCATAGTTAAGGCAATTTTAGTAGATCTTTAGTTTTCCCTGTATTGTGGTTGAAGCTGCTGACCAAACTCCACAGGCACTGAGCAAGTTTGTGCTCTTTTTTTGGGACTTTCAGTAAGACTGCCTAATGATGGATCCCATTTGCCTTTTGAAGGTTTGTCTCCTGGGACTTCCTGGCTTTCATGTTCTCCAGCTCATGAGCTTTGACTGATGGAATCAGAGAATGTCCTGAGTTGGAAGGGACCCACAAGGACCATCGAGTCCAACTCCTGTCCCTGCACGGGACAACCCCACAGTTCACACCATGTGTCTGAGGGCCTTGTCCAGTCTCTTCTTGAACACTGTCAGGCTTGGGGCCGTGACACCTCCCTGGGGAGCCTGTACCAGTGCTCCACCACCCTCTGGGTGAAGAACCTTTTCCTAATGTCCAAGCTAATCCTCCCCTGGCTCATCTGCCTGACATTCCCTTGGGTTCTGCCATTGGTCACTAAAGAGATGAGCTGGGCACCTGCCTCTCCTCCTCCCCTTGCGAGGAAGCTGTAGCCGCCATGAGGCCTCCCCTCGGTCACTGAACAAACTAAGTGACTTCAGCCGCTCCTCAAGCAGCTTCCTTTCCAAACCCTTCACCAACTCTGTAGCCCTCTTCTGGACACTCTCCAGTAGCTTGATATCCCTTTTATCCTGTGGCACCCAGAACTGCACACAGTGCTCCAGATGGGGCCGCACCAGTGCAGAGCAGAGCGGGACAATCGCCTCCCTCACTGGCTTCCGATGTTGGCTCCAGTGGATAGGGAGAGTTACAGAAAGAGTTTAACACCTCTGGCTTCTCTGTCACCCTCTGAGTGCTCTTAGGTTTCTCACATTGTAAGTGGTTCTTCTAGGCCTTTATTAGTGGGGGAAAGATATGTTTATGCAGTATTGGTCAGAGAAGGGGAGAGCTGGAGGAGATTCAGCCAGGGCTTGACTGGATACTTTTGTGGTCGCAAACAGCAAGTTTGTGCTACCCAGAGAAACCCCTTTTAGCCACCTGTGATTAATCTTTCTTTCAAGAAAAGATAGGTATATTCTCGGCTTCACAAAATAATATTGTAATATGGCTTCAATTTGACATACAGAGTGGTTAATAGGTGAGTTTTGTTGGTACATCAGCCAAAATAATTGCACCATGGACACTGTTGAGGTATGACTGCAGTGATTTGAGTAAGTGAACGTTCACCTGTTGTAGGGATCAGTATAATTAAGAAATTTGTCTTGAATAGGTGGAGAGTAGTGGACCTGCAGGATTCCTACTCAAGGAAGTTGGAGCAAAGTTGCATGGACTACGGACTTCCAGATAATTCTATTAAATTTTGATAAATAGGCAGAGTTCTTTGCAATCTTAATCTCTATTGTAAGAAGTGAATTTCACTCAGTAGCCATTTGCAAAATCTCCCAAATTATTTTTATCATATTCTTTAGTTCTGAGCAATTTATCCTCAAAATCACATAAAAAAATGCTATGTGGACTGCTGAAAGAGTAAGTGATGAATTTTCTTCATTCTAAGTAAAAAATACCTGGTGTAGTCTGGAATATTGTCATTTTTCATTACACTAAATAATCTGTATGTTGATATTTGCAGTATATATGCTTCAAGTGTCAGTCAAAGCTCTTTGGGAGATCAGCTTCTGAAGCATCTCTGGTTTTCATACCATACCTGATCCTGGAGCCCAGGCATTGCATTGACTCCACTTCTCAGTGTTGTGCTCAGAGTAGCAGAGGTGGTGCAGAAAGGGATCTAGGCTTCATGAGACTGGCACAACCCACTTTAGCCCTTTGAAAAGGGACTTTGTGATGTGCTTTTTTAGGACCATGCTATGACACCTGTCTTACGAGAGCTCTCTAAATTATGTTGTGATTGCTCTAGATAAGCCAATTGTAGTCACTGGCCAAAGCAACATCTTGGATTATTTAGGATTACTAAAGAGCATCTTCTCATCATACATGCTGTAGAGTCAGCTATTCCAATAAGTGATTTTTATGGTTTTGAGAAGTTGCTTTACTAAAACCTTGACCCAGTATGCTATATAACTAACTGATTTACATGGAAGTTCTGGAGGTTACTTCTCACTACTCATGTATTACACACAGGTTAGTTGCCTTTTTGATCTCCATTAATATTGTGCACTCAGAAGTGTTCTTCAACTTTATGATTGGGGATTTTCTCCATTTGTAATGTATTGTATGCTCCTTTCTATCAAAAGAACTCCCTCACTGTATCATATTGTATACGTCTTACAGAAAAAAGTACCAAACTGATCACATGGTCAAAACAGTTTTCTCTCTCAGTATTTTTAATCATTCAAAGTATATGACTGCGACATGTTTTATTCCTTATGTTTATGTCTGTCTCATAAAGTGACCTTTTAGATAGTGAGGAACGATCAATTTTTTCTACTACTCATGGAAGGCAGGTGTTATGGGAAGGTTCTCAACCCACATCTATGGCTTCGCCAACTGGAAGATTAGAATAGTGACTTTTTGTGGAGTTCTGGTTTGCAGTGGTATTTTAATATTGTCCTGGGAAGTCTTCCTCTGCAACCATGGATACCAACTTCTGTGCTCATTAGTTATATGTGGTAGGTGTATGTTGCATCTTGGCTACAAGACGAGTAGAAATGCATTCTGCTCAATCTGTGGTTAACTGAGCCGTCTCTCCCTGCCTCACTTGTTCCTGATATTCTATTTTAATTGGCCGTTACGGATTATTTAATTTAGGATTGAGTCCTAAACTGACCCGTGTCTCATCTTTAAGTTAGAACTTTGGATTTATATGTATTTGTTCAATGAGTTTTCATTGTTTTAACTCACTAACAGTTAATTGGACAGCCTAGGCCAAACTCCTGGCAGTATTTTTTTCCCTGCGTGATCTCATTCTTACCCACTGTCTGAGACCTCTTTCAGCCTCTGTGTGGGGGGAAAGGTGTGCCCTCCAGCATGACATAAAGCCGCGGCCATTTCAAGATGGCTGTTTGAGACTGAACGTAGAAGATTTCAGCAGATGGCTTCTAATTACTTGAGATATGCCAAAGTGCTGAGAGGAGTATTTGTATCTTCAAACCTAAGGGGTAGCTGTACCTGACACAATGTGAGTGGCGTGTGCATTAATGTACCCATGTCAGCATTTATTCCATCTACGGTTTCTTGCCATCAGCTTTATCACAGATAATCATCTATGATATGAATGGAACTTCCTCGAGTATTGTTGTAATAGAGCTATAACTAATAAACCTGTTACAGAAAGTAGAAGAAAATCCTATGGTTTTTAGTGGAAAGTAGAAATAAAGAGACAATCTATATTCATACTCATTTTATTGAAAAAGCTATGGAAACTTTGAATTAAAACTATCATTTTGACCTTTTAGTTGAGTTTATAGGCAAGTCCCTTTTTATGATTGCGAGCAATTTTTTTTTCTTTTCTTTTTTTTTTTTTTTTAAGATGCAGGGAAATTACTGTTACATTAGTTGCATTAAATAATTGAGAATTTTGAGAGAGAGATATGTTATACTCACCTTACTCACACTGTTAGTCTCAGCAAGGTCAAGGGACTAATTGTGGACCCAGGCTGCCCTAAGCCAGTCACAGTACATAATTGCACTCTGCCCTGGGAGCAGCGCAAGAAGGAAATTGTGACTTGAAGCGATTCTGTCTGGTATTCTAGGGGGTAGGGTCAAAACTGGCCCAGTGTCTGCTCCCTCCCTTCCCCTACCGGTGGGTGGTGAGTCTGTAGAACTCATTTCCCCTTCTGGGCTGCCATCTGTGATACGATAAAGCGATCCACAGAAGAGAAATTCAGCGTTTCTTTTGGAAGGTTTGTGTATCAAACCCTTCTGACTCTTAGGAGTTCACGTACATGTCTGTTCAGAGTATTCTGTTTATGTGCTGAAATAAAATTAGAGTTTCATCTGATAACATGCAGGGGTTTTTTTCCTCTATACAACAGAGATTTTGCTTTGTATTATTTTTAAACTTCCTTCTAAGATCGTGTGTTAATCAAGTAGTAAACTTTTTTTTTCCTGCCTTTTTGATGTTGTTTAATTTACTAGTGGTTCTAAGACTCAGCATGAACCATTCTTCTAAGCAGCTTGTTTAGCCATAGAAAATGGTCACCAACTAGAGCTATTTACGTAAGGCATTCCAAATTCCTCTAAGCCGACAGTGTGTATTTTGGAATGCTTTAACCTCCTCACTTAAATTTACAGCTCCCTTTAATTTCAGCTCTTTCCCTGGGAGGAAACTAGCAGCCTTATCAATGCTATCTCGTACTGACAGAAAGTTGCATTAGCAGAGGTAGAATGGAGATTTCTGTATGTGACTGTGAGCAGCAGATCACTCCTTATGTTTTGTGAGGGTCTACAAGGGAAAGATTTTAAGCTTTTAGTGGCAAGGCTTTCCCCATCGCCGCAACAGAGATTCCTCTGAGAGTAGAAACAATTTTATTTCTGACTATTTAAAAAAATAAAGCATTTTCCCTGTTTAACATTATCAATTACTTTGTTTATACTACTTCAGTAAAACATAATGCAAGTTTCTTCTTTTTTTTTTCCTCATATTCAAGTAACAGTGGAATTCACTTACCCTTTCCTCTTGTTATAGTAAATAAATTAATCTCCCTTAAAATGATACCATCTAATTCTGAAATTAAAAAAAAAAAAAAATCACAAATTCTTCCACTATAATCCAACTTTTTAACAGGAATAAATACTGGTAATGACATCTGACATAATTGAAACAGGCAGAATGAATTTTCCTTTGAGGAACATTATGCAGTTACTATTGCTTAAACACTTCAGGAAACACAAAGTTACATGGTTTTGCTTGCTTAATACACAAAGAGGTTTGTAATCAAAGAGATGGTTTTTATTTCTGTTGCCTGCCTTCTCAGGCCTGATAAATGATGCAATGTGGTGGTCTCGTTAGACAACAGTAACAGAAAGAAAATTTCTTTTCAAAGGATTTCAAGTAATCATGTAAGGTCATAATTTACACAACTGTGTTATTTTAAAAAGTAGTATTGAAATACTATTGAAATAAACCACTTCAGCCATCTTCCAGTGCCAGTGCAGGAAGTATGGGTTACATGTATATTCCTGAATTTTTATATTAAGAATATCGCATTTGCTTGAAGTGTAAAATCCCATGCAATAAAACAGTTTCATCAGGGCTCATTGCACTCAGATTTACAGAATTAAGAAGTTTGCATTTTATGTTTCTTACAGTCATTCAGTACTCACATTGCTGAAGCCCTTCTATACTGTGCTGGAGAAATGTACATGCTTATAAACGAAACCCTGTAATTTAGTTTTAATATATTATTTGACCTTTTTTTTGGTATTTACTTTAAATGTTTGGTAGCAAAGATATAGCTGCATAATATAAATAACAGTTCAGTAAAATTAATAGCCACAAATTTTAGTAACCAGTATGAATAATGAAATTTACCAAGTGACCCATAAACAATCCACTCTGCACCACCTAAGTGTTAGTTAGACTTTTGATTAAGATCTTGGTGTCCCCTGGGAGGAAAGAAGGTATGAATACATGCATAACAAATGTGGTCCTTGAACTTTTAGACATCTGTGTGCATCGATACATGCCAAACACAACATACTTCAATTTATTCACCTGCAAGCTTCTGGAGGGGCTGTTAGGTGGTATCATGTGCAGAGGGTGTGTATGGAGAGCTTTTGCTTGCCCAGCTCCCAGGCCAGCTCTGGGAGAGGCTGTGCCTTGGTGGAGAACAAAGTGCTGGTGGTATCTTTGGAGCTTGGCTCGCTCTGGCTGTGAGAGACCAAAAGAGCCCACTGAGCCGCGGATGTGCCTTTCTGCATTCCTCAAAACAAATCTGTCCCTGTGTGCGCTCCTTGTTGTACAGGTAGTGTGGGCAAGGGCAGAAGAAAATTCGACAAGGTCTTCCTTATAGGAGAAACTCTTCAAACCCCCTTAACTATCTCAGCAGTCAGCGTAGTTGTATAGTACGTATAGAGCCCGGGGTAGCTACGAAGCTGTTGTCAAGTCATCTGTCTGAAAACTAATGTTTTGATGCTACTGTGCTTGTAATCTGCTGCTTCCTGAAGGTTTAGGATAAAGCTTCACAGCAAGGTAGAACTCCATCAACAGAGTGTTTGCGTATGACAGCCCTAAGCCCAGGGTAAATGTCCGGCTGCCCCCAGAAGGAGCAGGTCCCCGGTGGGGCTGGAGGTGCAACCGTGTCTGGAGAGGTGTCCCCCAGTTGGGGATGCTCACCCAGCCACAGGGACACCCACCCAACCGGGGATATTTCAGCATAGCGCTGGAGGGAACAAGGGGATTTGTCTTTTCTTTAATCTAAACCGAGGTGCTGAAAGCATCACGTATTTCTAGCAGAGGTTTTTAAGAAATATGAATGATACCAGGATTGGTGGTAGAATTGCAAGAGTTGACAACGCTGTAAATGGCATAAACAATTATTTTTAGCTACCTTTACACATGTAACACATTAAACAATCAAAATTATTAGGAATAGATTTTTCTAAAGCGTCAGCTACATCAGCTGGTACTTGTAGTTTACTTTTTGTGCAAGTAACACTGTAAACTGAAATGCAAAGTACATATGGGTAGGAAATCCTTTTCCTGTGGATTGTCCAATCAGTCTTGCATTGTTTGTAATTACCATTGCTGCATACTTACCATCTTTTCATTTCAGAGGTGAAGATTGTGTAACTTTGAAAAAGCAGCCGTTAGATCTTTATTTTCTATTAGATAATTGTGTCTGTCTTCTAGTATTTTCTTTTTGCAGTTCAATACCAAAGTGAGTCATGAGTCTTTTCTGCTAGCTAAGTGCATATGGATATTACCAGAAACAAATGACATATAATAATTTTGGTTTTATGTAAGTACTCTTTTAAATTAATTAAAGAGTAGAATAAAAGGTCATGAATTACCTTTTGCAGTATCTGCAAATATAACCTATTCTGCAGTTTCTGCAAGTAGTACACTGCTGTACTCGGACACTAAGTGGGGAGTGAGAGTCTGACTACTAAAAAGCAATTGTTGACATCCAAGTTACAATCAGTCTGTGTACTGATCATTTTGTATTTGAATAGTGACTTCAACCTTATTTGCCAGAACATAGCCACGTGCAATAATACATATCTTTGCAATTCATTTTAGTTTTAATTTTAAGTAATTGCATCCAGCAGGTACCTTGATGCGCAAAAGTATCATATAATCCATGTAACTATAGTTTCTGTCTATTCATTTATTAGCTACGTTTACAGGCAAGAAGAGGCTTGTATTTTTTCAAAATATATGCGTGGTAAGCACTAAATCTAAGACTTATAAAAACATTATCAATATCTTCTAATTAATATTCGCTCTTTTCCTTAATCTATTATAAGGATACTTAATGCACAGCCTAAAATTAGAGTTGACAATTGCAAATACAATCCAACCAACACAGTAATAAAATCAATACTTACATTTCCCTTGGGGCCACTATTTACTGTTTGCTGTGCCATTTCCTTAATGGAATGGCAGTTATGTTTGCAGAAACCTTGTAACTATGATTTTTATATTTTAACTAAAAGCAGCTTTCCTGAAGTAGGATGATTAAAACAGAATCTGGAGTTGCTTTCAGAAAATTGCTGTAAACATTTTGTATCCAGTTTTAACAAAGACTAAAAAGAAACATCTTTTCATAGTAAATGTCACTGAATTCTAAGATGAATTATTTGTAATGTCTAAACTCCTTGCAGTTGCGTTGCAATAGACGTTTGCCTTAATCTTGAAATACTTCCCTGATTTGTTTTTAGTTTCATGTACTCAGTTCAAATTACTCTTAATCACTGAAAGCTCGTTTCTGTGTGGAGGTCTGCAATGTTCTCAAAGCGTACAAGGGAGTCTGGCAGTTTATTTGACTTAGCAAATTAAAATAATGGAGGAAAGTATGATCTTCGGGATGAGTCATCGCAGCTGTTGCACAGTTCTAATTCTAGTCTTTTGACTTGGTGCTTCTTGCACTGAAAGTTTGACATTATCTTTATCAGGCAGGGCAGCAAGTGTTTCTGTGCCTTGCAATAGAACTGAGTGGAATATCCTCTATAATATAGAAAGCATGAGACAGTTGACATTTTTAGTGCACGCGAGTGTCGTATGCGTTTGCATATTCAGTATAATATTTCTCTAACGATTCCTGACAAGAGGGGTGGGCATGTGAATGAAAATGTCTCAGTTATCATGGCTTAATAATTTGCTCCTTACGGCATTCTGCTGACCATGCAGTGTGTTCTTGGCATAGGTGAAGTTTAGGGTAACAGGTTCTGTCATATAACACGACCACTTACTTTGGCTCAGCTATCAGGGACTAATTATTAACTCTAATTATTAACTAATTATTGCCTTTGATCCTGTGGCCGTAGCCTAAACTTCTGCTTTTACTAAGATACCATTCTGCAACTATTATTTTGAGTAGCATTCATGTAAGAAGCTCACTTGTAGTCTGCACCACTGTGCATTTATAGCCACTGTAAGCACATTGCATGTTAGGAAAACTTGAAAATCCATTCCATGTCAAATGTTGACATTTTAGGATCTGCTCTTGTGTCACTTGTGGTGATATGCCAGAATTGCAAAACATGAAATACAACAGAAATTTTGAAATATGTTCATTCGAAAGCACTGGAATTAGAAACTCTTTCTTTTAGTGCTGTGGAAAGTACCGATATATTGAAAAATGTGTAATATATATCTAACAAATCTATAAAAGTATAACACAAGATATAGACCAAAATATGCTGAATTGAGCTGAAAAAGTGTTAGAACAAAATAGAAGTTCAGGTCAAGGTACTTTAGTCCAGTTCTGAATGTTTTAAAATCGTACTTAAATTGCAGTGCTCCTACTATCTTACAATCACTCAGTGCATGTAATGCAGTCCATTAAAAAAAGACGGCATGTATAGAGGATGAACTGAAAGCCCATAGGTTTCTAAATAGGAGTTTTAATGATTTTCAAGTCACAGGCAAACATTATGCTGGATCTTTTCTTTTGCATGTATATATAAGAATATGCATGCACAGTTTTATGTACAGTCTATATATAGTCTGTGTCTTCAGTAATGACTGTTGCAACTTTGTAAAATTTTAAGCTGAAATTTTAATCTAAAATATCTTTTCTTCATGTCTGCCCTCAGGCCACTACTCTTTGTTCTAGTTTTCCACAGCAGCAAGGATTCAGCTTCCACAGAGAACAAGTCAGGAGAGAAACAGGAAAATCTTTCAATATGCAAATATTTTCATTTGGTTTAATGCTTCCTTAATGAAGGAGTTAAAATTTGTCATTAAGATGACACTAGAATACCTGGTTCTGATATCCCTTGAAAATCAATCTGAATCTGGCTAAGATTAGAAATCTCTGCAATTGTGTTTCACGTGCCCATTAGACTCGTTCAGAAACTTGCTGCTCTCTTGCAGCTGCGCTGGTACGATCCAGACACACGAGTCTCTGTAGTCTTGCTAAACCTGTTCTCCAGCAGTTTTGCAAGAAAAGAACATTCTTTTGGAAATTATAACTTCTGCTGTCTAAAATATATTGGTAGCAATATTTTCAGTACTTCATGGCTGTTATCATAGAATAAAGTCTTACAGGTTTTGTTGTTGTTGTTAGTTTTAATTTGGCAGGTGGAATTCCCTGCACTTTACTATTATAATGCTTTATAACATCGTCGAAGGATATTGTGTTTCATGGCAAACTCACTAGATTGCTCAGAATAGGTTACTTAGATCAATCTGACTTCCACACATATCAGTGAAGAAAATCATGCAGATGTAGATTAATTGCATAATCAGAAAACAAACAAATAAAACCCACACGCTTTAAAGTTTGTCCCAATAAGATTTAATTCCTTGAGTCTTAGAATTTATTTTATGCAAACCCACAGTACTTAGTGTAATCAGCAAACTTGGTTTTCATTAATATTTGGCTAAAGTAATTGTGTGAAAAGAATCCCAGACCCATTCAAGGAAACATATTTTGAAACAGGATATTGAAAATAAAGTCCATAGGACAACAAAAGTCAGTTTACATGCTGATGTCAGCATTTGTGTGCAGTGATAAAACCAAGCTCTTTTCATGATAAAGATAAATTCATATCCAAATCTTTAATAAAAAACAAAACGGATGTGAGCTTTTCACACCGAATTCAGAAGCGTCTTTGTAACTCTTCCCAGAGACTCAATTGTTGGGAACAAAAGTTATGTCCTGTTAGGGAAAAAAAATTAATCACTCAGGTTATTACGTAGGGTGTACTGTGTATTCCAGGCTCAAGCTTTATACTGAAACCTTTGAAGAGGCTGCTCATACCTACCAAATGTTGTAATTGATACAGAATCACTGCTATACAACAGCTGCAATAACAAGGTGCTGCTGCCTTTACTTTAATCTACCTCTCTTTCTGCCAGTTTATTATGTTTTGAATTTATTCTTTTGTAGATCTGTGAGCTATCTTTCTTATGGAAATTAATCTTTTTAAAAGATTTGTACTCTCATTTTCAAACACTAATACATTCATTCAAGTATCCCATTATTCAGAACCAGCTGGCTTTTTATCTAGTGATATTTACTTCAAAAAGCCAAGTTAAATGGTATCATAGATTAATTCTCAGGGCACAGGAAAGCTTTTTTAGAGAAAAAGAGATTTGGTAATTACTTAGAATATCGCAATAAAATCACAGAACATGTCAAAAACGCGTTATATAATCTGTCATAATACGAAACTTCAAAAAAAGTTAATTCACTGAATTGAACATACTATGTGGCATCAGTATATGATTTTTAAGTGGAGCATTATGTAAGGATAGAACTTTGCTATGATTTATAATAAGCTATGTCATGATTTTTAGTTATGTATTTTTTCTTTGCAGAAAGCACTGAAACTTCAAAAAGGGCATTATCCACTGAAATTTCTTACATAAATCAAACTGGAAATAAGACACATTTTACAATTCAATTTAAGATCCCACAGAGACAATAATGTTGCAAGCTGTGCATTTTACAGAGTAATATAGTAATGTCTAGTTTGCATTTTTGAAAAACCAAATTAATCACACTTTATTGAATATGTTGAAGCAAACCTAAAATTCATCTATTATTAAAAACTTGTGCAACAAACACAAACTATATTTTATACATAAAGGACAAACTCATTTATTCATTAGGTTAAAACACTTGGAGTTTGCATTTTGTAGCTATGAAAGAAATGACATTTGCTATCTGTTCTCCTTTTTTAAATTTTTCAAAGCATTATGTTCAGAGTAATCTGCTTGAAAAATTGTACTGATACTTCAACACGGTATCAATCCTGGAGGCTGCATAGAAATCCCTGTGGACACTGAAAGTAGTCTTGATTTTTAAACTTTCTTATTTAGTGAATCACTTAAAAGGACAAATACTCTGCTATCACATATCTCATATTCAAATAACATATTTTATCCCTTGATAGATGAACCACAAGATAGTAAAGCTTATAGCCAATTTTTAGCATTTTTACATCCCTTGAGCTAACATGTCTTGACACTACTTTGATTTAGAGCTTGTATCTTTGTACTCAGCTGTGCTGAGACTGGTACCTCAAAGAAACCGGAACTAAATTTCGGCCTTACGTCAAATCTCATTGACTTCAACTGAAACTGGATTTCAATCTTAATCTTTGAAACTTCAAAATTATTTGTAGAAGTTTTCCTGTTACGGAGTATAATTGTGGAATTATGTGTTCTACATCTTGCAGGGCATGTAAGCTGTATGCCAAATTTGAATTCCAAATGTCAAGTAGTACTACTTATAATTCCATTTCTAGGAATACCACTCTTAAGTTATTCTGGCCTTTAGGCTAAATTTGATTTCTAGGATTATTGTTGCCTGTTAATGATTTGTCTGTATATTTATGTCTTAGTGATTTAAAGTGAGAAATGCAGCTTTTACTGTAAACCACTAGTCATTATATTATTTTTGACTATATACTAGACAGATTGTTTGCAAAAACAAAACTTTTGAAAAAAATGTTCCAGTTCATTTTAAAGAGACAGAAATCTTAAATCAGAATTTATTTTTTTTTACAATTTAGAAAAGCAGGCACAAATTTTGTATCATTTTTCCTCAAGCGTCACAAAGACTTCTGGCTCTTGTCTAGTATTTCCATTCGAGGTCTATGCCTAAAGATTTTTCAATCGAAAACTAATGTTGGTTTTTTTTTTTCTTTTTACTTAAGCAGCATGTATTACAAAGGATTAGTTCACTTATATTTTCTTATATTCAAGAGAGATAACAAGTTTGACAACACATCAAGCACAAATTTTTCTCTTTGCACATGCAAAGAGGAAGAGACCTCTTGGCCCTGTTGAGACGCACTTAAAAGACATTCATGAGAGCATTCGCACAGGAGTTTCATGTACAAGGAAATGACGTGGTTTTACAGTCCAGTACTCTGGAAGAATCTGCTGTGGCTTGTCTTTACACCGTGATGGACAAAGTGGAGGTTGGGTTGTGCTGAAGGTGGACAAATAGTTGTGGTTATGATGACCTGACATTTTTGACTTATTAGTGATAATCCTAGAATACCAGTCCCACAACATCAGACTGTCCCAGCAACAAAAACATATTCGTGACTCTGCTTTGTCTCATTTTGTCTTGATAAAAGCCAAGGTGCAGACCTGGAAGCCTCTTCTCAGTATTGTAACAGGGGCGCGAGGCAATGTTTCCCTGCTTTTGAGCAGACAGCATCGTAGTTCCTTGTGTTACACCAACAAAACGCTCGCGCTAGAAGCTAATGGTTTTCAGAATTCCCCATTCAACAACATGCCTAGCACAAAGATTGACTTCCAGATCCATCTCATCGACACGAGGTAGCTAAAAATTAGCAATGCAGACTTCTCCATGGTCCATAATGTTCCGTAATGATGGGTTGTATGCAAGAAAGCACTGCCAGCTCCAGTGTGGTAGAACGATTTCAAGCAACTTTCAGGTGTCTGGCCACCATAATGAAATCCAGACAACCAACTGAGGTGTTTTCATGTGGTTTCGAGAAAATTAGGATGAATTATGATCTACAGATATCTGGTACTGAGCTGGACAATGTAAAATGCTGATGCACGGTAAAATCTCCTTGTTTGTAGGGCTTAAGTCTGAGAGACTTAACACGGAGAAACCTCTTTTTCCATTTGGTGTGCAGAGGATCAGACACATGCCGCTGAGGAGGCACCTAGTGATGATCTCGAAAGGGTATTGTTATGATGTAACAGCCGCCAGTTATACACTGGTCAAGAAAATTCTCCAGAAAGCAAGAGACCTGGGAATAGAGGTTATCTTTGTCAACATTGTACCCAGAGTTCTGACCTGAAGGATATTTTAACTAATTGAATCAAAGCAGGGTGAAGAAAAAATGCTTTTTTGTCTCTGCTATGTGTGTACCTATTGTCTCTCCTGTTACGTACCTCCCCTCCTCTTTGACCAGCTGAATTATTGGTCATGAAGAAAGATTGATGGTGCTAGGAGACAGAATAAGACATGTGGTTATGTACTTTCCTCACCACTGAACAACTCTGCCATCCTGATTTTTACTAGATGAGATGGATCTGGATGTATATATTCCCTTGCTAGGAATTTTGTCTGCGACACAAAGTTAGACCTATCGTTTGAAGTAAAATTAAAAGCTGCTTGCTATCCTGCACGAATTGCTTTGATATAAGATGCTAGCATGATTAGAATGACTGTAAGTTCATGTGGGGTTGGTAAAGTTCAGAGTACTAAATCTTGGTATAACAGTTTAGGAGAACTTTCTTGTCCTAGAACTATTACAGAAAAAAAAAGGAGACAACTTTAAAGCCAATGTTGGATAAATTAACAGACTATCATTTAGTGGCAATAGGCTTTTGTATCAAATACGGGCTTGACTCTTTAGTCTCTTCCACAATAGGTGAAAATTTTTGCCACTAGAGATGGCTCTTGGTAACTAGTCCAGACCCCCTGCGAATAAAGAAAAATAAGTATTTTGTTTTAAATAGCTTAAATATAGTGACATCTTTCCATTTTAATAGCAAAACAAAAACAACAAAATTGATTAGAAAATAGTTACACCCCCCACAAAATCACAAAAATCCAAGAAAATATTTAAGAAATTTACTGTCTAAGATATATCCAATTCATATTCCTACGCTCTTAATCCAATTTCATACTTTTGGTTGCCTTTGCGTGAAGATTTTATCTTTGATCATTTTTTTGTAAGACTCCAGCCAGAAAAGCAGTAGCAGTTTTGAATGGGGTAGGGGATCAGTACATCAATAAGTAGAAAAATGTTGGTAGACTAGATCTCAAAGAGAAAATGATCCTTTTTGCTCAAACAGCAGCAATCGTGAGATGCAATTAAAACAGAATAGGCATTTATCTATAGATCTCCCTTACTGAGTGGAATTCCTTATAGTCTGTTGTGTGTGTATACATACCGTTTCTTACAGTATTTTCACACTGTAAGCCCTTTGAGGCCAGGACTGTCCACCTGCTCTAACTGTCATGTTTTATTACTACTACTGTTACTACGAGTCATAGTAGTTGTCATTTTTGTCATCCTCATCCTGAGAAAACAATAAATCATGTGCAGAAACAGTTTCAGCAGTCCAGAAAAAAGGTTCAGGTTCCATGAACTCTTAGATAAGATTTCCTTCTTTAAGTTACATGATCATGTGCCTTGGGACATGGAAATACAGAAAAAACCCTAAAGGCTTAAGAGCACAATGAAGTTACCATAGCATAATGAGGTACTGGATAACAGCTGAGCTGTAATAATGATTCTTAGTCTGTGGCAAACATGATAATATATGTGTTGAACCTCGACGAAGGAAGCATGATTCATGGTATGGTTTTGTTTGCAAGGCTGAGCGTGCTGGATTTTGAGCTGGTTGACATACATGCTCTGCATACAACTCTTAAGTGTATGAAAAGAGGATACTTCTAGTACATTTCTAGCTGACCTTTTGTTATATCATTTGTGTATTTACATGTGTGGTTTGTGTGTGTGACATAAAGGTAGAGATGTACATAGAGACATACATACGTGTTCAAATAACACTGAAGTTGTGAAGTTGTGTATCTGAAAGCTAGGAAAAGGGCATTTTAAATAATAATGATGACTATTATTACTGTCTTCAGCAGCACTGGATTCCTTTGAGGTGTGAGACTATTACATGGTGCAAATTGACAAGACTAGATAAAAATTAGAGACTGTATCAGAATGGTCATGAGAGAGCTAAATCAAAACCATATACGTGCTTCCCAAGGGAGGAGGTGTTTACTCTCTGAGCCCCAGAGCTCATGCGTTCTGGCTTTCCTGCAGCGGTTTTCTAGTGTAGAAGAGACACAGCATCGATGAGGAAACCTCTGTTCCCGGGGTAAGTTGTGTCCGGCCCCACACGTCACATCAAGCCGAGCTGTGGGGAAATGCAAATCTCCTTTTCCCTGAATGGGAAGCTCAGCCATGTGCTCCGCAGAGTGTCTGGAGCTTGTTGCAATTGGTGGGATTTCATGGAGACAACTTGTGGTTGTTTTCCCAGAGAGCACAGGGATGTAATTGCAAGGAGACCTTGCTATCAAATGTGCTTAAGACTGGATATGAATCTGTTTATTAATAAGGTCTGATTTTTCGTAATTTAGCCTTGTTTTCTAAGAAAATGACCACAAATATCAATGAGGAAAAATCTGCAGAATAATGTTTAAGAAACTATTCTGTGTGCAATCTTTTAGAGCCCATGTACTCTTAAGACTTTGTGCTGAAATTGAAATATTCCTGTTCAGTTCAGCATTATTTTTTTTTTAGTCATCAATAAACATGATTACCTGTAATATGTCAACCTCTCTACTTTGCATTTTCATCCTTGCTGCATCTTTTTCTGAATGGACTGAAAATGAGTTTACAGAGGCCTTCTTGTTTTTAATTTCAATACTTCAAGCTCAATGTATCTTGCATCTCTTGTTTTTCCCTATTGTAACTCAGCTGAAACATGTGGGGCAAAATGTGGTCGAACTAGTGTTATGTATCTTTCCGGTTACAGAAGACATTAGGAAACGTGGATTTCTCACTTTATGCACTTTGTGCATATTTTTTGCATGTCAGTATATTTACTGAGAATTTTCTGCTTTTTTTCCGTTTTTTGTACTACAGGAGTACTGGCTGTACTGGGATAATAATGAAGTTATTATTTTTTAAAACTTCTGGGGTTATTTGAGATAAGTCTTTAGTAAGGATAAAGAAAAGGAGGAGGGCAAGTTACCAAACAGATATGTGGTGTATTGCTTTGGTTTGCCCTTTTTTTTTTAAAAATTTTTTTTTTGAGCACTGCTAACGTACAATTAGACGCTGTAAAACTCAGACTAGAGGTAGCAAGAGTCAGCATATACCACTGAGGGATCCCTCAGCCCAGTGCAGATGTTAAGCACAAGCTTTCATTCAAATACATGTTCTCTGCAAGGCTCAGACAGAATCACAATTCTGTCACTCAGAAGCTCAAACTGCATCTTTCGCCTTGGACAAGTTTCTGGACCCGTCTGTTTTAGTTTGCACTGTACTAAAATGAAGCCTATTATATTGAGCCTGATTATATGGAGCAAAAAATTGAATGAGGATAACTTCTTTCTTTATAAACTGAAGCAACAGGGGATCTTATCCTAAAACAGCTTAAATCCATGTTTCCCAGAAATTGTTTTAAACACAAAGTTATATACTACGCAGTCAAGAATATTCTGTCTCACCTTTTCCTTAAGCATACAGGAAATATTCATATACACAATTACATATGATGAGAATATTTAGCAATGTGTTAATTACCTATTCAATGGGAGGTTTTTTGCCGGTTTTTGTTGACTACTCGTAGCTCATTAGTCTTCAAGTTATAAAAACTCTACATCAAGGGACTAGCTATGATTCTAGCTTTCTGCTCTGCTCTGCAGTTAATGTATTTGCTCAGGTGTACCTGACAGTAAAATATTGTCCAGTTATTATTTTCCTGAATACAGTCCGTACAACTGGATCTAATTTTTTATTTCTTGATGATGTCACAAATTTACTTTTACATGTCTAAATTGCACTCTTATCTTATAACATCATATAACCATAAAAATAAACTGTATATTATCTATGAAATGAGGCCAAGTTAGGTGTTTGTGAAAGGAGACAAATGGAAAATCTATTTTTAGGTAAATGTCACACAGCCTGTAACTGAGTTGCTGAGCTTTCACTTGTGTTGGACAGTTTCATTTATCATTAAATTGAATTTTAAAAAGCTTTTTGTGTGTTAATCTTTTTGGTGAAATAATGAAGGGTTAGTATAAAACATTACATAAATATTCCATGGGACTCAGTATCACTGTAAAAAAAATCCTTTCACTTATTAGTTTATATAAATTCCGTATTTTCTGATTCATGATTAAGCATATACTCTGATTTTCATCATGTAGAATGCCATCTTATTTCTTGGAATTACCAGTTTGTACTGCAGTTTTTCTTTATTAGAACATAAATACAGAAGAGGTGAATAAAGTGGGTGCAAGTCCGGCTTACAGTGCAAAGTGCAGTTATCGTTTCTCTGCCATTGCCAAGGAAAACCTATGCAATAAAATTAAGACAGTGAATGAAGCAGTCAACATGACTGAGGCTAAAATATCTTTTTCAGATTGCCGCTGTTGTCTGCAAAGAAACCATATGTGATTTCAAAGGTTCTCTTGGCTTCTCCTTTATATATTTCTGCTTATCAAAGAACAGTCTTTTTTTTCTTTTCCAGAATTTGCTGCTATACATGTTTATGCTCCACCGTGGAACTACAGATACCAGACCCATAAGCCCACTATGTTAGAGAAAATTTTAAAAGCCTTCAATTATCAGGCCACATTTCTCATGGTCTATTTAAGAGCATAAGCATGATTATATAACCATAAAATAACAAGGCAGTGCTTTGTGAGGAGGAAAAAAAAAATCAAAAAATGCTTATGTAGAGCAGAGTACAAAGTGTTCCAGAGAAGTCTTGGGAAACTTATTATTTTCCTATGTCACACTACTTTGTGATCTCAGAAGAGGTAGTAATACTTTGTTTTTCAAGTGTCAATAATCTGAGACAGATACTGTTTACATATGGCAAAGATCTTTTTGCTTTTAATGATACAGGAGTAACAGAGAAGTCTTACAAAAGAGCCTTTATCTATAGATGTCTGTCCTCTGTACAGTCTCACAACATTCATATATTGTACATAAATACTACAGCTGATTTCAGGGGTTGAATTATACAAAAATGGAATTGCGAATTTAAAGTAATTCAAATTCTAAAGCAGCAGGATTTGATTTAGACAGTTTTATGAAGAGGTTTCCTCACTGTCAGGATGCTGAGATTACCAACTTTTAGCACACTGATTATGCATATTTTCCAGTGGACGTAAATAGCCTAGATAGTGAATAGTCCACTTCAGAAAAATGAGCCACCACAGCTGATACTGATGCTTTGTTTGGTAATTGTTGCTGAGAGACAAATTGTTTCAGCAAACACAGAAGATAACAGCAAGATTAGGGGAGTGAAAGAAGATCAGTAGTACACGAAAAGAAAAAAAAAAAATTGGTGATTTGAGTTGTTAGTAGAAGCCCAGGCTCTTTCTTGTGTTTTTGCCATGTGATTTTGCTTGTGTATGTAATATTACCTGAAACCATTTCTGAGCCAGGGCTGGGATTCACTTGCCTAAAGACAGGCTTGAAGTGTTCTCTGGGATGCCATAAAATATCCAAGTTTTCAACATGAAAGGAAGGGGAAGACCTGAGGGACTGACACGTTGACTAATTTTAATTTCTAAAATCCACCTATAATACCAAAAAGCTTGCTTCAGTTGCCTAGACGTAAGAATGTGCTACTACCTGAGATACCCTCAAGTATCCTGCCTGATCTCCATCTCCAGATGGCTGTGAGATGTCCCACAGGCGCTGCGTTGTACTCACCAACCCTGTAAGACATGTCTCAAATTATTTGGGCCATCTGAGGTGGTGTGTGTCCAGGCGTATGTGTCTGGGAGAGGGTCGCTGTAGTCCGTGGAACCAGGAGACACAGATTCAGCTGGCACAAGGTGGGTCTGTCTCTCACAGAGGGAGCTCCACAGTTCTCCAGAGCCTGTTGGGCAGGTCCCCGTTGACTCTCATGGGAGCTAAACTGCTCTGCTCCCGTTGTAGGGACCTAAATTTAGGCAAGTTGAATTCCACTGAGGACAGAACGAGAAAGGAAAAGGAGTAAGCAAATAAAAGATGTGACTGTAAAAAGTGAATCTGGTACGTTCAGATCAGAGTTTGTTTGCGAGGCTGACATTGCACAGTCTCGTTTTCTGCTTCATTTTCTTCTTCTTGGCTGCATTACCTTCCAGTCCAGAATGGTTTTCATTTACTGTTACCATCCTTAGCTACCTAATTGTGCTACTAATGAATACAAATAATCCAGGCATCAGGCTTTTACAGACCCCCTTCAGTGTACAAATAATGGTTTGTTGTGTAACCGCTGATCATGGGAGAAGGTAACTCACATTATGGAAAATATGTGCTGAAGTGTTGCTGATGGGGAAAACACTGAATTCTGTAGTCCACATTTTAAATTATCAAAATGTAGTGTTGTTTTGGTTCCATCAGGTTGTCCGTGATGAGTAAATGCGAGACAAGCTGAACCCAGTTTTTAAGCGGGTGTACTTACATTTGGAACTTCAATTTCAAATTTTTCAGTGCTCGTATCATCACTATCACACATGAAATATGTAGTTGGCTGACAAATTGCTTATTCAAGTGCATATATATGGGGTTTGAGCACTCAACATTAAGCATCTGCATCTCAAAATTGGATTCCTTGTGCTTGAAAGCCTTGAAAATGCTACTCTATGGTCAGCCTGGTGCAGCATCACTTGAAATGCTGTTTGAATGCAATGTAGAGCTTCCAATTGCTGCTTCAGAAAGTGTTATGCTGAATCTGGAACACTTTGCATAATTTAATTAATTATGCCACTAAAAACTGATTTTCTCTCAATTTAAAGCAAACAGCTTTTATGAGGGTGAACTGCAGCACCCAGGGATATCAGGTGTCCAAGCTTTTAATCCTATTACAAAGACTTGACAGCCACTGATGGGAACTGGAAAAACATAAGCCTCCAGCAGGGCAACAAGTGAAGAGGACGAAGGCAACAGATTTTTTAATACTCTTCGAAACCACTGTACGCATTAAATCACAATCAAATGTAAAAAGTGACAGAACTGGTAGCTAGCACTTACGTGTGCAGACGGTGAGTAGTGTCTAAGGAATAACACTTATTTTCGTTTTGACATTAATGAAAATAACTGTTTCCTCTAAGAGGAAAATTGTTCCGCTTAACTAACATAAGAAAAACACAGCAAATGGCCAAGACTATTTGTATCTGTGTCTGTCCACTTAAAGTGTTCAGGAGTGCAACAGCCTGTAGTTTGAAAGTGGTTTCTAATGTTATGGATTGGATTCTGTCTATGAATCATTTTCGTTGTAAACAAATCTCGACAGACAATGCCAGACTACAAGTATTAAAGAATCTGTCACTGACTAAATGCTAGCCTCGATAACTTCGCTTTCTGAAGCTTGTCTTCTCTCTTCCAATTTATTATTGGGTTTGATATCACTCTGAAACAATAGACACCATAATTTTGAGGCAGAAGGGACTGCTGATTTAGAAGAGCTCTAATTTCTGAGCCACGTAAGCCGTGCCATAATTGGCAATCTATGAGTGACCATTCAAAATTCCGTGACCAGGTTAGGAAGGGTCACGGCAGAATTGACTCCATCTCCATATCGAACATCAGCATGTAACAGGAAATTAACTGTAGTGTAGCAGATCTTGCTAATAAACAGGGAAAATTCCTTATTACTGGGAATTCAACAGCCCTATAAAATGCAAAAGTCTTCCTTGTCTATAATATTAATAAATAGTCGTGTAATTACTAATACATATTTGTGTATTCTATGTGCGCCTATGCATATATGACATATGGATGTCATCATGTTTTGATGGGGAAGTATAAAACAATAAGCTTAAAAGATTTGTCAGATGGTGGCCTTGTTAAGAATACTATAACTTGCCATGTAAATTGGAGAATTTTACCCCAAGTACAAAATACATTTTACAAACATAGCTTTTTCTATCTCAGCTTTTTTTATAAAGAAGACAAAATTAATGTCCCAAACCAAATTTTCAGTTAATGGTGAAGACAGGAGAGTTTGTAGCTAAAAAAAACCCAAACAACCAAACAAAAACTGTAAAAAACCCAAGAGATTCTGGCCCAGATTCATCTTACTTAAGCCATCTAAGTCTAAGCCATTTGTAAAAGCTTCTTTTGCAGTTGCTGTGCAGACGAAGGCAGGCCCAGAGGCTGCTCACTCCATTTTTCTCTTGCGGTCTTTCCCTCTTCATTTCGTTTGGGCATTACCCGGTCACCAGGCAGCGCCCAGTCCCGGTGCAATCACAGTGGCACTAAACCAGCCAGCGTAGGGACCGGCGTAGGAGCCTTTGCTGCCTCCCCGTCAGCCACAGCAGGACAGACGGCGCTACAACCAGCGAGAAACTAGAGCAAGACGGGCAAAGCAGCGTGGGCTCCACTGCCAGGCCTGCCAGAACGAAGTTTTGTCATCGACTTTTCTTAACAGAAGCAAAAAAATTACGATTGGGCGTGTTGCTGCTTAGAGTTTGACGAGGCTGGTTTTTAATGAAGCTCTAAGTACCATAAAACCAGCTTTATTAATCCGTGGAGACGTGCCCTAAAACGGGCTGAATGACCATTTGGAACTGCCTGTTTTCCTCTGTTGAATCTGCGTCAACACCTACATTTTGGCTAAAATTAAATGAGATAAGCTCACTTTTTGTGTTTAACTCTCATTTCCAGAGTCATATTTCCTAATGGAAGAATCTAAGTGAGAAGTATATGTCACAGTGGCAAAAAGCAGAAAATTGGAGAAAAGAAAATTAGTAAAAAAAAATATTTTTCCAGCTAAGATTTCTCTCCTTCAATTACATATGTGTTTGGAAGTCAGTTCATGTTTTATTAAGATTCTCTGAGTTCTCAAATACAAGAAAACATGCTCACTTCTCAGAGGTGAGGAGATTCAGATCAGATATTAACCAGCTTAGCTACGTACACTGCATAAAGGTTACGACAATTTCTTGTAAAATAATAAAAGTATCTCATATAATTGATTCTCTTCATTGTTTCATAAAATTGCTTTGTTTGATTGCGGGACAGTTTGGACTGAATTTTCATTACCTACTTCTGAACAATTTATACTGGGACTGAGACAGTATTGAGCTAATGAGTTAGAATTTATATTGAGCCTTAACTGTCTTCATGAAGTAACTAGGGAAAGAAAATCATGGCAATAATGGAGTATTTTTCATTATAAACTATGTTGTACAGCTTTTACAATCAGGTTTTTAATAGATCTAGAGAAATTAAATTGGAATTCTACCAACTTTTGTGCTTTTGTCAACCCGTGAAAACGATGTTAAAAAATGTCAAGACTAATGTGCTAATACTGTTTGTACTGAATTAAGGAGGAGGTGGTATTGGTCCCGTTGTTTTTTTAGGCCCTGTTGTTCATTAAGTAGTAAGATGTATATAGAAGAACATTTAGAAATATGCACTTCGTGGTAATCCCTAATACTAGATAGAAATTGAGTATAGATTAAATAGGTCTTGTCTTACATTATCCTAAAGTCCTTATCAAGAGAAGTTCTTATGAAAATAGTAGAACCTTTCAAAGTCAGGAGGGTGAAATTGTACCGTGTATGAAAAAGGAAGCAATGGTATATTGCTGATGTGTATATTAATACTGCTGAGAATGCATGCATATATACATATTTATTAATATATGCAAACGTTGTTTATTGATTGTATATGGTAAACTCATACACTGAGCGTATAGATTACTTTGTATGCATAAGCGTGCATATATTCAATCTCAGCATTATACATAAATATGCCCCATGAATAATATAAGTTGCCAGATTGGAAGATTTTAAACTTTTCATTATATATAAATGTACAAATTAATAATGTTATATGAATTTTTAGTACTGTCCTTTAATTGCATCCTTCTGTGTAATTCTGTGGGTAGTTTTCATGAGGAGGTCTGCAATAGTGAAAAAGGGTATTTCTGAAATATATGAATTACTGCTCATCTCAACACTTAATTGTTCACATTCTTCCTGTTAGTTCATCCTGCTGTTAGTTCATTCCACTACCAGAAGACTGCAAGAATTGCTTAATAATCCCTCACATTTTAATTATTAATTAAGAATATGAAATAAAAATTGAATATACGGAGTAGAATCGTAGCCGAGCACATATACGTGCATGTTGGTACCCTCAATAAATTAATTTTTAGTTACTTCCTGTAATGTTTATTTATTCACAAATACAAGAAGAAGTGAAGGTAGTTTAAATTTTAATTGGCGTAACAAGCAGTATTCTTTTTTTAGACATTCTACAGGCAAAAATATTCTCTTATGTATAAAACAAGTGCCATATATAGTTTTGCTTGCTAAGAATGGCGAAAGTATGTGTAAAATTATGCATCAAACACAAACTTCATGTAACTGAGCACAGCTACAATACTTTTAGGTTTATGTTCTAAGTCTTAACTTTAAAAAAGTTATCCTTATGTATCTTTTCCAGAGGCCAACCCGTATATTAAAAAAAATAAAAATCACTTGCAAAAAAGGTTAGATTGCTGACCTTGACTGCAAATTCAGACATTGAAAATTTGGAGTCTTCCTTCATCCAAATAATATATATTCATTCCCCACAGGCAGCAGTGATGGTTCTTGGGATAAAGAAAAACTTCAGTCTCCCCCCACCCAAGGATCACAGGCCTCTGTTAACCACCCCAACTTGCCTGGACAACATAATGTTCCAGTTAGCCATCCTCTCAACCCTCTGCAACAGAACCACCTTCTGCCAAATGGTACGGGTTGACATCTTTCAGCACTAACATCAGCAGTTTTCCAGTTCCTGTCTTAATTTTGTGTTTTATATAAATAGGGTATGAAAAATCAAAGATGTGGGGAACGTTGGAATACTTCCTTTAAAGTATTAAGCAGGGAAAGTGGAGACTGTAAAGAACAAATACGTATGCAATAAAATTGATACTCAAAATAACTGCTAACCTGTGCATCAGTGGCCTAATAATGCATTGCTAAAGCACCCTACAGCAGATATTAAAAAGGATAATAAACAGCCATTGTTTAGCAATGATACCATACATTACACTGATATGAACAAACTAAGAGGTCTAATAGCCTCTCCTTGTGGCTAGAAACCCTCCATGGTTGGTAGTGATTTACCCATGCATATCCCAGAAGAGAACTGACACACGGCTGCTTTGTCCTGCAATGTCAACCATCTTGTCACCCATCACTTGAATATTGTCCATCAGGAGAAAAAAAGACGATGTTTTAAAAAAAATGCATAAACCTATTTCCTTTTATTTTTTTTATCCCCACCAGGGTTGGAACTTCCTTTTATGATGATGCCCCACCCGTTAATTCCCGTGAGCCTACCTCCAGCATCTGTCACCATGGCAATGAGCCAGATGAATCACCTTAGTACCATCGCCAACATGGCAGCAGCGGCACAAGTGCAGAGTCCTCCATCCAGAGTTGAGACATCTGTTATTAAGGTAACTATATACATACATATGTATAAAAACATGTAAATCTTCTATCGCAATTATAATAAAATGATAAAGGTGGGTGAGTGTCGGATGTTTTAAGGTAAGTCGTAAAGTCAATATATACAAGAAGCTGTTGTAGCTCTGGGAGCACAGTAGGCTGCTGGTGGCCAGTGTTCTGAGTTCTCTTCCCCACCCTAAATTACTGTTAAGACAGTGCTCAAGTTGAAACATTTTGATACAGAATACACAGTTTTCTGATTCTTCACATTTCATATGCTGTACCCTAGCGGCAATATTCCTCAGGATATCAGAGAAGAAATTATTCCTTTCTTAAATTAGAAGGGACTGTTCTTCCAACTTTTAAATCTAAGCATTTGAACCGAAATTATCTAAAGAAGGCTGAAAGCCTTGCTACTTTGACTCTGCAGAATCTAAATGGCCAAATCCCGTAACAAAATGGTATGAAATTGCACAGAACAGACATAGTGATCTGCAGGCCAGAACTGTAGTATTGTGGAGTTATCTCCAAATATCTGATATCTGAAGTTGTCTACCCATTTTCGGTTTTGTTTGCAGCCTGTAACTCAACTAATCTAGTTACAGAGGTACTTAACAGAGGCATGGAGTCTTCTCTCCTTCTGACTGAAGATGATCTGTTTTCATTATGAAGGCATTTCTCCCTTACCACTAGATATTTATAATTTGATTTGGCATTTATTCAGGTATCTACATTGTACCTGTTATCCTTCTTTAGTTCTAATAAATGAGATACAGAAAGTACAAAAACTTCTGTGCTTTTACATAACATTCGTATGCTAGAAATAGACTTGCAAAGGCAAGGGTATTTGATATTTTGGGGCTACACTGAAAACCTGTCCATTAATGCAATTCCCTTGACAAAAAAGTGAGTGAACTTAAAATCTCGTGGACATTCAAATCAAGAGCCGCAAAAGTTTTGAAATTTGTGATGATTTAGGCAGAGTGAAGAGGTCTGACTTTATTGAGATATTCAACATGCTTGGGCTCCTTTACTCTTTAAGCTAACAAGCCCGGAATCATAAAGAACCATTCGGTTAAAAGTCAACAACTCTGTGTTGCTAGGGATCTAGAAGAATATGGTCTGGTGACCTAATTTAAGTATCTGCAGTTTCAAATGTAGGATCTCCTTTGGAGACCTTCAGTGTCATCCCTTTCTCACCTTTGATGATATGGAGAGTTAAAAGATTGGTTTGGAAATTGTTTCTTTAGGTGCTATGTCAGCAAGGCTGGATTCCACCCTTAATGTCCATCTTGCCCATATATTGGGAATGCAAATACTCTGTTGCTAACTGTTCAATTACACAGTGGTTTTTGCATCTTTGTTTTTCTATTTTCACGTGAGCGGAATTTAGTAAGAGTTGCATGATACTAAAGTTTTCTGGATCATATATGGTGCTGTATTTAATTCTAAATTTATTTTCCTAATTGGAAGAGTCACCACTAGTATTTACAGAAGTATCTGAAAAGTGAAGATTGGGCTGGAGGACATTCTAAATAACACTCGAAAAGTGTGAAATACTGTGGCAACAAAACTTTGTTTTCACTATTTTCCTACTATTTTCCCTTGTTTCATTTTCTGTGAGCTATTTGATTTCATATGTAAGAATACAAAATATGACCTTCACGAGCATTGGCAACCTTCTCTTTCTAAACTTTGACAAGCTGACTTGTAGCTTGTGAAGTTACTTTACAAGCTAGTTCTAGCTATTAAAGTTGCCTAAGTTACTGTCGCCGACATTTAAATACATCTATGGGCGCATACCCTAATGTGACCTCTGATCTTTGTCACCTGTCACCAAAATCAAGTACGTTTGTAGTACAGCATAGCTCCTTGGGTGTGCAAAATAGTTTCTTTTTGTGGGAAGTAGGTCGTGGTGTGTTCCCATATCTCACCCCGTTATGGGAACTTTGCTGGACACAGAAAGCACCCAACTAAGAAGTACTTCTGCCTCATCTGATCTAAACCCCTCCAGTAGTTTTAAAAGTATTGGACTGTGAAAGCGAGACTCTGTCATCATGTAACTATGTATTTTATTTTTACCACAGGCAGGACCATATCAGAAAATTTTCCTTATCCCAGAGTTTCTTAACTTCTTAACAAGTTCATTCTCGTAGTTCATCCAGTTGGAATGGTAGTTTCATTATAGTCTAGGTGAAGGGTTTGAAAGTACCTAGCAATTTTCGTTCTCTGTTTGAAACATTTAGCAGCGCTTTGTAACTGGAAAATCATTTTTCAAATTCTTGCTTATTTAAGCATTTATTTTTATTAATAATCTCCACTATTTATCTCTGTCATTTATAAAATTTGAACTGTCCCGTATTCATGCTAATAAAAACTTCATCATAGCTGCCAACTTTTGTGCAGCTCTTGGCATAACATCTTCTGCAAGGTATTTAACAAACCGGATTTTGTGTTCCCATCTCATTTGCACATAACTATGAATTTAAAAGATACGGATTCACAATGAAGTGTTTTTATGTAGTCAAATTAACCTAAGTTCCATTTAGAAAAGTGTGCTCACTCAAGCATGAAATATATATTTTTTAAAGTTTGCACAATTAAGTTAGGGTTTGGGACATTTAGGTAGAACTTGATGGAGACACTGCCTAAGTGCTGCCATGACTTCTTCAGTCCAGGCCTGTAACGTATTGCTCGCAATACATTTGTACTACAGGTAAATACATAAATACAGGTGTTAATCTGCCATCCAAAACTCACTTCTAAATGTCAGGGGTCAGGAATATTCTCCTATTGGACTTTCATACTCTTCCCTCTAGTCCCTTTGTCTTACAACGTATGTCGAGATTTATGTCTTCTGGTTTTGTCTATGGCAGATGAACATGGTCATGTGGATAGCGGTAGCACGGCCAAGTAATTATGTTCCTATTTTTTAATACTGAACAGGATTTAAACCTAAACCCCAGCAACATAAAAGCATGAGGACATTGTTAGGGGGATTTTCTTTCCATAGCCATGGACATAATGTCACTGCCAATTTACCTGTTTCTCACTAGGCATAGTCAGAGGCTGTGATTTTAGTGTCCATTGAATTATATGCACGGAGCAGTTGAGCAGGAAACTCTCTAATCAGCATAGTTTTTGAACCTTGCTCTGGCAATGTAAAGATTATGAATAATAACTTATACTACAATCAAAATAAATATCTTACAGAATAGATGTAAGTGAGGAGGTCAAACCTCCTTTTTCTTTATTTTTACAGGAATGGATAAATAGTGCAGTTGCTCTGTTTCACTAAACTGTTTGTTATTAGAATAATATTTTCCTTTCTTGCTACGTTTTTAGGCTTTTTGGTTTTGTTTTCATTCTCTTCTGGCTCATTTTTTAACCCTACTTTTACTTAAAGTGACAGTGTTTCCAGAAGCTGATTTGAAAAGTTTGTGAATCGCTCATCTCGGAGCTCATCGTTGTAACCTGAAATGACAGCATAGATTTGAAATTAGAGTACAAGATGCTTACAAGTTTAAACTCTGCTTCAAAGTTAGGAGACCTATGAGAAATTTCTACTCTGAAAAATAAATCAGTAGAAACCTTATCTATTTAAGTAACAAAGAACAAAATTAAGTCTTAGAAAGTCCGAGTCTTCAGATTATGAACAGCCTGGTTCATTGGACAGAAGAATTGCCTTTGTCAACAGCGCCACAGTAGATGACTTGCTGACCTTTCCTTCCAATTCACCGAATTCACAGTTAGTGCTGTTATCTTTAAACTCACAAAGCTTCAAATGCCTTTCTATTACTGGGCAATATTTCATTTCTTTGTGATAAGAAGTTGGAATAAAGCTGAGATCATGTACTAACCAAACATTTTATCCTGCTTTGTTCAGGAGATGAGACAAAGATGAAATTACAAGGGAAGCCTTACAAAGCAACACTTTAGATTTGGCAGTGAACTCTGAGCTCTAAAATCTTCAGAATTATATTTCAGAACAGTGTTGTGCCCTTTCGAACATGAGGCAAACATTAGATGTCTTTTTGTAATGGAATGTTTAGATATATGAGTTGGATGAATAAGAGGAGAGCAACAACAAGCAGGGACAGCAGATTGTGACAGCAACGAATTGCAGTGAGTGTGACAGCTGTGACCTGGGGATGCTTTAGACATGAGGTGGCTTTCATCACCTGCCCATGGTTTCAAAGGCTCAGCTTGTTAGCAGTTTCATTACATCATTTTTTTTTCCCCTCAGTAGAGAGATACACAAAAATATAAAGGACATACTTGATATTAATAGCAACTTGAAATAATTCTACATTGTGAAAGTTAGAAGAGAGCAGCGTGCCAGAATGAAAGATATGCACTTTATCCATATGATGTTAATAATACTTATAGAAAGAATTAAGAATAAAGCAGGAGAAACCAATACCGCCAGCTGGAAAAGTGACCAGTGTCACAGTAGTTTTCCACTGCATATTAAATACATGAGGCTAAATTTTGCTAATTCTCTAAATATATCACAGCACTGGTTGCATTATATTTGTCTATAAGGTTACATCTTCCTGTTATTGAGTAGAAGAGATTTATTATTAATTTATTTAACTAAGGTAGCTGCTGACAATTTTTTTTGAAGTAACTGAGTTTATAGGCCTATTCTGACATGAAATTTTATTTTAACGTTCATTCACTTTTTCATTTTTTCACTGGCAATATGTGTGTGTTCTTACTGATGCAGTTTAATGTTCCTACATTTTTTGCCTATAGTCATTGCCAGAAAGTCCAAATAATAAACAAAGAGGAGAAATATGACACTGCCGTACAGAAATGATGGAACAGAGCACATCTAAATGTCTCATGTCAGAATGGTGGTGAGCAAGTTCAGAGTGTGGACCTGAAAGGAAACAAACTCTGAGAGGAAGATGAGCAAGTTCATGGAGCAAGTGGGCAACTAATAAAGGGACTGTAGAAGCTTCAGCTTAAGTCTTCTGTATCTGCTATGTGAACAGCTTTGAGTTTAGTGCAGACTTTTAATACCAAAAGATATTGACCACCATGTTTCAGTGTAGAAGAGTTCACTGATAACTTGTTTTCCAGTCACAGAAGTTATGAATTTTTTTATAGATTAGATAAATTATTTCTCAAAAGTGGCAGGCATACCCTCCTGTAGAGACAGGAGCCATAGGAAGAACCTTGAAAGTACAATTAGACATCCTAGATAGAAAACCCTTCCACTCTGCTGCTATTACAACAAAGCAGAATTTTTCTCTACTGTAAACCTGAGAAAACTACCAGAATCAGATGTTACTGTAAAATCTTTAGATGTGCCTGCGTTCACTCATTGAGTAAAGTTAAATCCAAAGCCTATGTTACAGGGCCGTCACTGAATTTCGAAAGACATAAGACTAATATTAGAAAATATCAGAATGCCCCTACAACCTTAATATGGCAGCATTCAATCCGTATAGTATGGTGCAATTTTAATTTCACCATCGTATGTTGTGTTTTACCATGGAACTCCTACCTCATTCAGTGAATGCTTAGTTTTTCCATATTTGATTTCTTTTTAAATCTTGCTTGATTTCTTTTTAAGTCTTGCCCAGCTTATTTAACTTACATTGTCTGAATCCTGTGTTGAATGCAAAAGTTTTCTATAGACAGTTCTGTGCCTTACAGGGAACGTATTATTCAAACAGTGATGGATACATATTTGTACCAGTCCTATGAAGCTGGGTGTGCTATACTCATTTTACTGAAAGGGAATGAGAACTTATGTCACAAATTGGCAGAAATGCCTTTTTTGGATGCATAACCTGAAAAATGCCTGACTTTTCAGATAACCTATTATTTCTACAGACATTTGTTCATTCAAAACAGGAACTTTGACATTACTTTAAAGTGCTTTTCTTGAATGCATAGAAAAATAACACTACACACAAGTGCATGAAGAGTGAAGCTACTTTCATTTCCTCATTATCTGACACATGAAGTAAAATCAAGTTTTCTTCTTTGTATAAAGAGAAATTTGATTTAATATAAAACATTTAAATAGGAAAAATAATTACAATAAATATTCTAGAATAAAAAAAGACTATTTATCCACTTCTAAAACATCAATTTTTACATAGTGTCAAAGCAAAGATGGAATTTGATATACCTAAAAAGTTAGAAGTCTATTATAAACCAAATTAATTTTTCATTTTCTTTTTATCATGACTGCAGAAAATATGATATCTTAAAACTATTTGTATGAACTTGCACATAACAGAGAAAATGTCCAGGTTAGTCAGAATAATTTCTATTTATTTATTTATGCTAATATAAATATGTATGTGCACACTTCTGTTTCTTCCTTTAACATGAGGAAATCTTAGGTCAAAGTGTAGCTCAACTACTTTATTATGGCTTAATCATCTTTATATTAGAGGACACTGTGTCCCACCTCATTAATTAGCTATATCTGTATGATTAAAATTATTTATTTTAACTTTTAATACAGATGTTTCATAATGATCTTAGAGGATGGTTACTGTATATCTGGTAGGTTGTAACTTGGAATAATGTCTTTTTTTTAATAACATGGGATCTTATTTGGTTTAATATGTGTGTTTCTGAGGTGCAGTTTGAAGCTAATAGCAGCCATATGCTCAAATGAATTAATTTACGTCATGTAAAATAGATATCTAGATATAACACATGACACAGGAAGGTAGTACAAATTTTTCTGTTGGGCAATTTGCATATTCACATGTGTAACACGGAGCTATGTATGTGGTGTAAGATTAATTTGATGCCAAATGGCCATGGGGCCAGGTACAATGGATGAGATTCATTTTGCTGTCTTCTAGGGCATAATTCATTCGGCCTATTTTAGATAGTTACTTTAGAGTGAGGTGAATTGTACCTTGGAAACATAAATGTATGGGTAAAAAATGAGCCCAGGGTGACTGGCTCAGGTGTAGACATTGGTACTGTAGACAACTACATTTGGGCAGATGAATTCTTGGTGTTTGTCTGGACGCACAGATTGGATTGACTTAGAGAACTGAATTCCCACTGCTGCTTCTTAGGCTTGAATGGTTGTTTTTCAAGTAAGATTAGATTTTCAAAAGAGGAGAGAAGGAAAAAAAAAAAAGTCTGAAAACTCTGTCCAAGTTGCCCATTGGAAATTGCTAACTCAGTTTGAAGAGGCTTTTTTTGCATGTCTATATGTTTGCATGTCACATGGGGGGTTTTGTATGCCTTAGAAGAATATTTTGTTTGTTAGTCCAAACATACATTCCCAAGGCAAAATATAATTTATAAATCCAACTGAAAGGATACACTCTAAAAAGCAGCGAGTCCAAAGTAGTTGTCAGGACATTCTTATGAAAATCCACAAAATCCAGAATTCTGTATTGTGAGGCTTTGTGGCACTTCCAGGAATGATCCTGCTTCATCATGATTCCAAACTGTCAACACCTTGGACACTGCTCTGCTTTCATCAGGTTAAAGGATTACTTGGGAGTCTCCCATTTTGAATTCCTGTCAGTTAAGTGCTGCTGGTATTCCCAATAACCATATACTAAACAGAGCAATAAAAATCAAACAAATCCATAGTGTTTTCTGTGGATCTCTTTCTACATTTGGTGTTACCAATTATCGCTATTCTTGTGATGGGAACAGCAAGGTAGAATCAATGAAAAATTGCGGAGGTAGAAGTAAAAAGGAAATCAAATTAACTTAAGCTGGCCCAAAAGATAAACAGGTTCAAGACATTCACAAAGAGAGAAAAAAAGTCTTATGCAAATATAATGGATTATGTTCCTTGTAAGAATTAGATCCACTATTTAAAACAGTAGTGGAACGTATGACAACACAAAATATTTGAACTCTTTGACTGGGATTAAAAGCGTGTCTACAAGAACAAGATGAGAAAGATGACGTGTGCATCAGTGGGAAGTTAGCAAGGATTTTAGCAAGTTAGTGATGCTACGCTAATAAGGAAGTAGAAATGAAAATTTATAACATTCAGTCATTTTGATGACGCACGTTTTATAGTAGTGATTGTGGAAGTTAGGAAATAATTATTAGCCAGTTCACCTGGTAATTCTTAGGACTAAATGATAATTTGGAGTCTCATAGTGTTTTAGGCTAAAGCTGAAGGAAAAATGAAACTGTAACAGCAAAATGTCCCCTTTTCATGGAATACAAAGGATAGCAAAGTGATTGATTTCTTTCACTCATTCCACTAATACAATGTCAAATAAGTCTGCCATTTTACAGCAAAGCCGTTCCTGGAATAGTTCTCACACAAGCTCAAAACAGGTCATAAGGAACTGAAGAGTAAGAAGTCTGGTTTTTTGGTTCTTGTGAAAGAGATTATTATAATTTTATGACAAAAAGGACTGGAAGCCAGGTGCCTTCCCAGAAAGGTCAGAATATTATAAAACATTCCTTATTAAAAGCTTCTTTAATTTTTTTTTAACTTAAAAGTGTATGAAATAGTGTGTTTCCTGTCCCTAGGATGAAGTTACCTAAACAATTGAAAAGTATGATGCTGAAAATCAGTGATTTTAGCCTCTGCACTTCAATGACATAAAACGCAAACGTCCTTGAAGGAGTTTGTTCAACACTGAGGAGCATCAAGATAGCTGAATAGTTTTAATAGCGATACACCTCTACAGCATAGTTGTATGTCTAGAACTCATTCCGTGACTAAAATTAAAGGATGGCTAAGCCCAAGAGATGAGTCTTAGGGAGAAGCAAACCTAGAACAAGGGAAAAAGGTGAGACTGAAAATACCTGTAGGAGAGAAACATGTAGGACATGAAGCTGTGCCTGCAAAACTGGTTGACCATTGGAAGTAGGCATATTCACATTTTGTCAGAAAGATTCCGGAATTTTATTACTAAGGAACAGGGATGGCAAAGAGCAAGAGTGTTTTTGGAAAGACTGAGGTGTTGAGAACCTAGAAGATACCACTTTCTTATCTATATTCTTAGGAGAAAAAGGTTAATCCTGCACATATTACCTGAAATGTTTTCTTGTGGATAGTGATCTAGAAAACAACAGCTGAAATCCATCAAGTTTATGTTTTGGTAGGTTTTTGAGAAAGAGTTTTGGTAATGAGGCACTTTTCAAACAACGAAAACATGCTGCCCAAGCAGAAAGAAAAGAGGCAAAAAAAGAAATTAATATTGAATAGCTACCTTTGTGACCTGGTAAGAAGAAAAATATCTATATGATATAGAGAAAAAAAAGTATTTATGGTCTTGTGGACACCATTACTGATATATTAAGATAAATCTTAAAAGGTAGTTACTTAAAAGGAACTTTTGGAATGAGATCTTAAAGTATGGTCTTTGCATCTATGCAAAGAGCTGTTTGAAAACTATAGAAAAATGTTGATAAGTACATCAAGACACTTCTGTTTTACTTGGAGAGACTGAGATAGTGTTATGTTGTGAGTGATATGTGGTATTCTGGAACAAAATCGGAGTGGTTTCTAATTCTAGAGAGAACTTCAATCTCATAAGTTAAAATCTCTGACAGTTAAATTTTTTTACCTGTTTTTACAAAATAAGTGGCACGGAAACAATTCTATTATTTATGAAGTGGGCTTGGTATTGAGGGCATGTAACTTGTAATGTCAGAGGAGTAAGAGTCCAGGAAAACACATTGTATCTCCCTAAAGTGAAAGTTTCACATATAGTAGGAGCATTTTTGGAGGAGTTAAACGTCAGATTCTTAAATGCTTAGGATTCTTGATTTGGTTCAGATTGTAAAAAGCACCAAGATAAGCTATTCTCCAAATTTGGCCCTTAAAAGTGTGTTGTCCATTGCTTAGTGTAGCCTCCAGTTCTGATGCCTAACTGAGAGTCTTACCAATTTTGAAAAGTTGGTCACCCATGTATTAAATTGCTACATATGCCCTAAAGTTTTCACAGTACTTTTTACTTGTACCTGTAGAAACAAATAGAAAAGCAAAAAATGGAGAAAAATGGTGTTTAGTCAGGGTTGTGTTTTACAAACAATACATAATTCTGTATGTCTTGTTTTCTAGTAAATATTGTCAATAGAGTTTCAGGAGGTATTCAGCTTATCAGCCAGTAAGAACAAGGATAATATTTTTTGCCTTCCTGCTGCCACTTTGAAAGGGAGCAGATCTTTTGTAGGTCCCCTCTATGAACCTGGTATGGACATCTCAAAACCCTCCAGTGCCTCACATGCCTCAAATGTGAGCAGCTAAATGGAGCCATAGGCATCTGGTTTTGGAGGAGGCTCCATTGACTTTATTGTCTATATCTCGATTAGCTGAAATGGGAGACACCTCCAAGGTGAAGCCCCTTCATGTGGCATCCTAGATACCCGCATCTGAAGTTCAGTCTCTAACTCCTGTCAAAACTGCATTTAGACACTTACATTCAGATGCATTGATTTCAAACTGAACCCTACACAGTTTCCTTCTCACACTTAATTTTAGCAAAGTCACCCAGATTTCATTTATTCATTTATTTGTTGGGAAACAATGAGACTAATTACAGCAGAAGCCAACACTATGTCCTCTAGAGATATCTTTAATGAAGTGGAATTGCATTTGTCCTGGGAGGGGACAAGATTTAGAAAAAATACTGGACAGTGGACAGTATTTATTCTAGGTGATTTCTATTGCCAGGATTATAACACAGTAAATTCTGTTTCTGTGCTGTGTCATGTAAACTCACTTATACAAAAGAGGCATTTGTAGGAGTTACAAAATAGCTCTGATTATCTGAGGTGTTTACTGAATGCATTTTTTCACATTTCCTTTTTGGAAAAATTTTAAAGTGAACTCTAAATGTAAAGTTTAATATTTTACCACACACAAAATCCATCTTTTCTACACAAAATCTCTAGTAAGAAAGTCAGCTTATATTGATATTCCAGCACCATTAGTTTATGACTTTGTAGAACTACAGAATATATCAATTCATTATTAGTAGCCTTTCCATTTATTATTGCAGCTAGTTTTGATAAAGACAAAAAATTGCTGTAGACTGTGTTATTGATTGTGGAATTATGAAGCAAGGATATAAAAAATGAGTTAAGCTATTAAATTAGTTTATTTTCCATTTCTGCATAGTTCAATCGCATGTTTTGTTGGGGTTAAAGGGTGTTATACAAATTAATTGATAAAGCCAGTATACATAGTTTTCTCGTAGAGTTTGTCTACTACGTCATATTATATGTGAATAAAATTCATTATCTGTTTTGTTTGTGCAGTAATTATATTTTGTTGTCCTCTGAATTCCTTTTGCTCTCTCCATCTTACAATACGCGCTGTAAAAGCGCACATAAATAAATAGGATAAACAAATTAAGCTGTTTAAATAAATTAATTTACTCTGCAGCTCTGTATTCAAATGTTATGTGCTCACTGGATTTCATTTTAATGAAACCCTTCTAAGAACAATACATTGTATGCCAAACAGTGAAATTATGTATTAAATGAACGATTAAAGATAGCATGTTCCAATTTATGCCAAATCTGTACACTGTGCATGCTTAAATCCTCCTAAATCTAAAGAAATAATTCTTCTACATGCTGAAAACATCTGCATTATAATCCTCCTCTTGAATACCCGGTTCATGGACATATAAACACAATCAAAGTCATAATAAGCCTAGAGCTATGATGCAGTTAAACTGTCCTCATCAATGTTTTTGACTTAAAAACCCAAGACTATGAAAATGGAATCCACTTAAATGTCTTGAAACACTACTCTGAAAGGTCTTCTCCTGCTCCGTCAATAGACTTGCTGAATCCATTTGCAACCAGAATCTCAAGTTTAGCAAATATCTATTATAAAGCTTACCTAGAACAAATCTATTGATTGCTATAGATGGCCAATTGGCTAAGTTTCCTAGGAATGCATTCAGCGAAATAAATGTTCATCCAGCTACTGTGCATGAAAAAAAATGACTGCTGCAAAAGCAGTTTGTGGTGCGAGGAACGTGATGCTCTTTTCAGGAAAACTTTTAGGCATTTGCAGCAGCAGGACTACATATATACTATTAAACATATACTAATTGTATTATCTCATTATGAAAGCTTTTAGTGAGTTGAACGTATACAGTTGTTTGTTGTTTTTGCTTTGGGTTGTTTTTTGTTTCGTTAGGAGTCAAGATTTCAATTATCGAAAGGAAAAAATAATTTAAAAAAACCCCACAACAACCGAAAAATACCTAGTTTAACATTTTCACTCGCTGCAATAGATTTCCCTTATAAGAACTATCTACTTTTATCACAATTCAACCAAACCAACCTAACTCACACATATTTTAGCAATGACATAGGCCTTGGGAGCTCTTAGCAGTAAAGAGCAAACTGCAGGGAAAGACAGAAAGGGCTATTCTGCACTCAGCTCCCGTTGTTTATTGTTTCTGTCAAAGTTCTGTTTAAATAGCAGATATATGTATCTGCTACATATTGACAGTTCTCACACAGTAAAAGTGCGGTTCAAATCATCACAGTCCTCATGCTCTAATTTTCAAAATCAAGGAACATCTTGAAGCGCATCGTAACTCCTCCTGGCTACCATGCCAGGCTTCTCCCTGGATAGGAAAATGTGAATGGATGTTTTTCCCGTTTTGAAGTAGTGATGTGGCCAGTGATATGGCCACACATTTCCAAAAAAATGTGGTTCATTCCAAGTTTGTGCTCCATGGTATAAACAGACGTTGGGACTATCAGCCACGTTACTGGTATAGGTTCGCAGAATCACTGAATCACAGAATCACAGAATGTGAGGGATTGGAAGGGACCTCAAAAGATCATCTAGTCCAATCCCCCCGCTGGAGCAGGAACACCCAGATGAGGTTACACAGGAAGGTGTCCAGGTGGATTTTGAATTTCTCCAGAGAAGGAGACTCCACAGGCAGTAGGGAGATTTTATTTTCTTTCTGATCCAGATGAGTTCTGTAAGATCTCATTGCCCAAGAAGCCCCTTTGAAATTAAGATCTGGAGTAAAATTCAGCCTAAGCTAAAACAACAGTATCTGGTTCTTAGTTTATTTACAAAAAGTACATTGTTCCTCATCCCGTAAGGCTAAGGTCTATAAGCTGGTAAACAAAATGTGTATTTCCAATTCAACAGCATGCTGACAGAAATAAAAGGAAAAAAAGACCCAAAACAAAAAAACAAAACTCAAAAGCAAACCAAAAATCTTATTTTTAGAAGTGTTCCAGGAGGTAGTTTAAAAGCCCGACAGTAAGAGCAGTGCTCACGTTGCATACTAACACATAAGGTGTAGTGTCCTGAAATTGCTGAGTTTCCTTTGAGAACCCTCTGCAAATCCTGGACACCTCAGCAGAGGAGAGAAGAGACGGTCATTCAGGAGGGAGATTCAGCTGAGGAAACTGGTGGTTGGAAACGACACAGGTTTAGTTTAACATTGCCTTTTTTTTTTTTTTTCCAATTATGTTTTCGTGGGGTCTAGGAACGTGTTCCAGACAGCCCTTCTCCTGCTCCTTCTCTTGAAGAGGGCCGAAGACCTGGCAGCCATCCATCCTCTCACCGAAGCAGCAGCGTGTCCAGCTCTCCTGCACGGACCGAGAGCTCTTCAGACAGAATCCGTAGGTCACATTCTTCTCCTTGTCACCACTTTAAATTTGATTAGGTGCAGCTGGTTTTTCTAATCAAAATGCCCTCGTCTTAAATAGATCTCGTATGTATCATGTTCGGAAGTTCAGCTGCAATAACCATCTCCCAACATTATGTTCCCCGGTTTACAATATCATAATATCTGATGCTACATTAACGGGTACTGATATAAACTGCCATCATGTCGTATTAAACATAAAGATATGAGCTATGAAATACAGAATTGCAGCCGGGAAGCAATTTGCTAGATTAGTTTTAGAACTGAACATATAGTGTAAACATTTTTTAAAGAAATTGAGTTTTATTTAATCTGGTTACTCTGGTTTGATTTCTAAATTGAATCTGACTCATAAGCTACATTTTACATGGTAGAATTGCTTGGAGATGAGAAGGAATTAGGTTGAATCAATTAAAAAATGTGTATACTTCATAATTTTTTCAAATATGAAAAATCGTAATGGTGGGAAATGTGATGCAGAGTATTATCACCTCATAGCTCACAAGGGGCGGAGTGAAATTAAACTGTGGTGTCTCAGAGTAATACAGTTTTTATCAAGGCTCCATGTACAGGATGTAAATTACAAGGCAAAGACCCTGGATTCTCCGATACTCCAGTGCAATAGCCTGGAAATTAAGATTTTAAACACATATTATTTTATGGATACTTACTTACATTCATATTACACTTGTCCGTTCCTTTTATTATTGCTCCGTTGCAGTTTTGTTGTGCTTTTAAGGCATCTTTCCACAGTGGAATTTGTCAGTAGGTGAAGCTGGAGGATTTGGCATGCAGATAGAAGGCCATGAAATAGTCGTATGACATACGTAGTCGTGTTGATTAGATGCAGCACACGTGTCATTTAGAATCATCATAGAATCACAGAATCATAGAGTGGACTGATTTCCTTTCAGGCTCTCTGCAGACTCAGGAAGCTGACTCTTCATTTGCCTTCAGATGAAAGATCTTTCATTACTATGTGATGAAAAATGACTTACCAAAGAAAATAAATGAGGCTTGACCATGACAAGCTGAAAATTCTGTTTTCTTATCATTTGGACGATTCGAAGTGCAGATTAAACTGGCATCCCATATACTGTCACCTATCTTTTTTTTCCCCAGATTTTTATGAGTTCATAAGTAAAGTTCTGGAAAAAAACCTCACAACCCTGGATTCTTTTCTTTTTTTAACTGGTTGAACAGTGTATTTTTTAAAACCAATTTAAGACCTTTTCCATTGTTCTCTAAATTTAAAAAGAAGTAAATTAAATTGAGAGATACTTAGTGTTTTTCTAAGGAATGATACTTTTTTTAAAGAAATGGTACTACCTTCAGCTTACTCTACTTACCAGCAGAGAGGAGTGGGACCTTTGCACATCGTTGCTTCCAATGTGAATATAAAAGAGTCCCTTACATGCCGGATCACTTCAGTAACTTATTTATTTATAAAATAACTCTTTTCTCTCCTGTCTGATTTGTTGACATCACATCCGATTCTTAATACATCTGCTTTTGTGGTGCCACCAAGATTAAGATGACTACTACAGAAATATGGATTGCATATGAAAAAAATGCTTTACTGAAAATGGCATAAGCCTCTTGAAAATACAGTTTTTTGAGGAGAAAAGCATAGATGTATAAACTACTTTATGTGGGTTTCTGAGGTGTGTTTGGGACTCGTGAAAGTCTGTTGGAGAACTATTGGAAAGAGCTTTTCAAGCTCTCTGATGAGCAAATAAGCAATTCTGCTGTTGCACAGTGTGTTTTGAAAAACAGTGTTTATCCCCTGGAAGGGCACAATAATTTAAGGAAGTTAGGGCCTGCATATTTGGAATGCTAATATACAAGAATTTTTGTACAACTAACTAAAAAAAATAAATAAATTAGTAAATATCTCACATAGAACCTTCTATGCTTTTCTGCTTTGCTCCATTTTGCATTTCAGTTCTTGTTAAATAAAAGAGAAAATGTTTGCAGATAACCAACTTTGTCCCCAAATACTGAAGTCTTCTTTTTAAAATGAATTGTTTTAAACCAGAAGTAACGGGAAGAAACTCTCCCGCTGTGTAGTTACTGACAGCACTAATTAAGTAACTTTGTGATTGTTACAATTCTTGTATAATTAATAGGAAGACTATATAAAATAAGTACAAAAGTGTATTGTTAATATGACGGCTGATTATTTTCCTGCCTGCGCTTCTGTCTAGCAGCTGTCCATCAGAACGGGCTATCTATGAACCAAATGCTGATGGGTTTGTCACCTAATGTCCTGCCTGGACCTAAGGAGGGTGATCTGGCTGGTCATGACGTGGGACATGAGACGAAAAGAATACACATTGAGAAAGGTAATATGAATATTTTGATTCTTCTGTTTCAGTGTAAAACAATTATTGGCTCAACAGCTTAATAGTAATATAATTGTCATTTTAATTTTTTTAATTGGGATTTTTGTTGTTGTTTCAGAGATTAAATTATAACAGGATGATGGTTTTCTTCATTCTTCTGCTTCAAGGTCCTTGAGATTAATGATCAATATTTGTATGAGGGAGGAATTTCACACATATTACAAAGAAGGATGAGTGAAAAACAGCTTTACATTACTATTGTGTCTCTGACCCTTCTACAACACTGTTTAGGTATTAAGTTTCTGTCTCCATCCAGTTGACTTAATGACCTACTTCCCAAAGGGACTGAGCACCGTGAAAATTAGTCCATGTGTGCAAAAAGGAAAAAGGCTAATACCAAACCATTAAATTAGGGAATTGCATAAAATGAGACTGGTACACATTATATAATGGGATTTAAATTTAATTGAGTATATGACCAAAGTGTTTGATCTAGGTGAATAGTCCACATGCACTTATGCTGATTATGACACCATTTCATCTCTGTTGGTATTCGAAGTTAAGTTCCTGTTCAGGGTTGTTACAGGGGATTTTGGAGGGGCGGTGACAGAATTTTAAATGGTGCATTTCATTTTATATTTACTTAATATATGTGAATTTTAAGTATTATAGACTAGAAACATTTTGGTTTGGTTTGGTTAAAGAGAGGTTAGAGATATGACATATCCTTTGAAAAAATATTCTTTGGGCTTACCAGAAAAATCAGTTACTTGAGCACAATGAGAGAAAAAGTAAAAGGTATGATAGCCAGACATTGAAACAGAGCTGGAGAAACTGCTGCAGTAATGGAAATTTCAGAGTAAGACATTTTGTGCCGTTTTTTAATAGCTATAAGATGATACCCTCTCTGTCTTGTATTTAAACACTGAGATATGAAAAAGAATTAAAATCTGGACAATTCTATTCTGGACAGGTGGCATTTTTAATAGGATTACCAGAAAAATTAATGGAAACAACATTTCTTTTATATAAACCATTTAGTTTGGTTCATTGCACACACAACCTGTTTTAGCTTAAACTGTGCCCTCACTCAGCCCCTGCAAATTGTATCCCTGCTGTGAAGTATGATGTGATCAAATAGGTTTGTTTTGAATTTCCATAAATGATTTTATTTCAGCCTTTGAAGTTACTAATTTAAGTGTAATCAGACTGGTAAATCCTGCAAAGAGAAGGACATATTAAGAATTGCTACTATTTTTGCATGTCATTCAGGTTTTTTCAAGACTTTGTTTATAATGGTACCCCAAATGTACTTTCCAGTCTGTTGCCAGTTCATGTTTTTTGCAAGCTCTCTTCTCAGTAAAAATGCTGAGAGTTCTCATTTTTCCTGAGTCCTCGTTTAGGTCAAACCTTCTAGTTTTCGTTCCTTTCCCCCTTCTGTTCCAGCCTACTGGATTAATGGTAAATATTCATGGGCTATCTAGATTGATAGGGTATACTAAATTAAAAATTGTTTTCTGTCATGACTGCATTTATCATGTCTCTCATACCAATCTTGTAACTTTAATACTAATCTAATCTGTATTAAAACAAGTGATTCAGCTTACAGGTATTTGTGGAGATAGTAATTATCTACTTCTGTCACTGTGAGCTTGCAATCAGATTTCCAAACTGTTGCTTACCGCTGCAAATCAGTCAGAATGCAATAACATTTAAAAATACAAACAAACATATGTAGGTGGTGGTGCTCTTATTGTTGAAACCCCATCACCTTCACCATCTGATTCAAACAAAAAAGAGGGGAAAATAGAAGGTCTGAATAAGCATCACGAAGCATGTAAACATTATTGTATTTTATTCTATGCCACTTTTATTGGCAGAAATCAGCTGCAACTAAAATGGCTTTTAATTGAACCGGGGAGAATCTGGGAAATCTGATATGGTAAAGAAGGTCCTGCTTTTTCTCTTCTTTTCCCTTCTTCCATTAAAAAACCAAAACCTGAAAATCTCTGAAGTGATCTGAGCTCAGGCAAAAATTATTTGCAGTCAACAGAGAATTTAAAGGGGGAGAGTTATAACAGAGACAACTGATCAACATACCGGATTTTGAAAAGACTTAGCATATGTGAGAGAGGTAAGTCGTTTGTCTAACCTGATCTGTGAGTTGGATAGAGGAGAGAAAATATCACTTTTATTTTATAAACATAAAACAAAGGAGCTAATTTAACCAGTCCACACCACATAGTGTAATATATTTAGAAACAGTTCTTTGCTACTTTCAAACTGAATACCAGTTTTAAGGTATTCAGTCTTTTGAAGATCATATGTATTTCTATTCAAAATTCAGCCAGAATTATTATTGGTAGCAAAAAATGAGTTTGTTTTACTGAGGTGGTTTAAACTACCAGTAAATCTCTTGTTCAGTTTAGGGGGGGTTTGTTTGTTTGTTTCTTTTTTGTTTTGTTGTGGTTTCATTATTTTTTGAATTTTATGTTTTATTTATTCACACTTAGACTGTGTTTAAAATCTGTTCTCAGGTTCTGGTGTGCACAACTGTGAGTGACTACAGCTTTTGTTGGGGTCAGGTTGTCATTATCCCACCAAGAATTAAATTAGGTCCTATGGATCTGATTTGCTGCCTATTAAAACTGGAAAGTTTTCATCGGGCTCTGGGTCAGTATTTGTTGTAGGAAAACAGGAAGAGTTTCTGTTCTCAAAGTCCACGTGTAAACCGTGGATGTTGGGAACATTTTCCAGCTGCTGACTCCAGATGTGCAACTTGGCCACGCCATAGCTTCGTGTTGGGGAAAGACCCAATGTACATACCTGAAGTTCCACCCACTCCCTGGGTTCCATGAGAAGAATATTTAGATTTGCTAAGGGTTATGTTGTGGCCCAACCAGGTTCCTAGTCTGGACTAGGGGGGACTGCAGGAGATGCCACAGAGCACTTCTGCCCCACAGCTCATACATGACTCAAGATGTCATTATTTGTATAACCAGATAAATCAATTACCCTAGATTTCCAGGATTTTTTCCTTATTAGAGAGTAGCAAATTTTCCAAACTTACTAAAAGCAGACTGTAGAACCACAAATGATCCCAAGGGGAAGGAGGTAAGCTCAGGTACACAATGTTAGTTCAAGTACTTGACAGCCATCTTCAAAACCAAGTATCTAATTTTGTAACCTGTAATTATGGACAACTTGATTATGCACGTTTGGTTTTATTAGATCAGATTTCACGAGAAGGACTTATGTGAAGTATAAGAGTCATATTAGAAAAGATCCATTCAGTTTTTTTGCCTTAAAATTAAGGCTCTGAGTTTTTCAGGTAAGGTTTCTAGGACTGAAAGAGTTTGCTCTAGATTGTACCTCAGCTTTGGTGAGTTATATTTTATCACTTATCCTGCTAAGCTGTTATCTGAGCGCCTGCAGATCTCCTAGTCTGAAGTTTTCAGAACTAACCGTATTTTTGATGTTTTCTATGGGGCTCAATACTCATTCAGCTCTTCAGTGATGTTACATGTTAAATCTGGAAATAGCATAGGAAGGAGGACATAACAGAACCTGAGGACCAGACTGATCCTCTTCTTGCTCATTGACCTGAAGAATTCAAAATAATCAATGGCCTTGGAGATGTGGATCCTAATTCCTTGTAGGCAGAAGAGAATTGAACTTGCGACACATTTCCTGAGCAGTATCCCTAGTCACTGTGCTTTGTATAAAAGAGAGAAGTATATTTTATCATCATTCTTCTGCCCTTACGACCCAGACTGTGTTCGGATGGGGTCTGCAAGGTAGAATTTATAGCTCAGTCCTATAGTCAAAGTTTCTCTGTTTACTGACTCCAAATAGCTGCATAAGATTTCTTGTTGACTTTAGACAGACTATAGTTCTACTTGTTAACTCCATTAGATCGCAATTTGCAGTATCTGGTTTGGATAATGTTAAGTGATGTCGGAGGCAGTGGCCTCTCTTAACTGGTACCTACGTAGCAATACATACCCTGTACACTATATAGGAATGTAAGACCCAGCTCACTTCAGCCCAAGATTCTCTTCTGGGGGACAAACACCTAAAAGTTAGTTGCTTTACCACCAAATTTAGATGCCTAAGTGTTTTATTGGATCTGGCCCTAGGGCTTCAGATTAGAATTGTCTGTCTGCATCAATTTATATTTTTTTAGATTGACACCAACAGCAAATGAAGCCTGAATGTCATGCTTACATTTTAAATTGAATATGTTATTTGAGGTGTTATGGGAAGGACACTCTCTTGTTGAAAATGTGCATGCTGTTTTCTATAACAAAATATAAAATATTCACCACGTTCACAAAAGAAGCTAAACTATTTCTTTCAGAAAAGCTTTTAAACTATGATATTTATGGAAATTTCTTAAGTAATTTTCAGATAATCAACAATAACTGCTTCTTGACTGCTATGATAGCAGCAATTAAGGTATAACTGTATCAAATCCACATATTAAAAAAGTCCCAGTCTTTCTCTCTGTTTTTATTTTATGTCCCCCTGTAGAGATCTGAGCAGTCTTAGACCTCTGGCTAATATCTTATAAAATAGAATATTAAAATGCCAAAATATCCTTAGTGCAAAATGGAAAATAATATAAATATTCTAAAGTTATAATATAGAATTGTACTTTCCTGTTAGCAGTCATGCATCAAAAAGGGAACTAATGATAAATATGTCGACCGATATAGTTGGCTATTCATTCTGCATTATCAGCAATAAATTCTATACATAGCGTAAACATATATCAAGCACACTTATTCACCTTAATAAATCTAGAAACACATATGAGTATGTTTTTATAAATACGAAAGACTCAAAGGAAGTTTTAGTATCAACAAAGACACTCTTCTACCTCAGCTGTCCTCTAGCAAAGTCAGCAAACAAATGATCCAGAACTTTACTTAAATTCTGGTTTTGGTCTGTGTTATGATTTTAGGAAGTTCTCTGAGAAAGCCCTTTTTTAAAGAGAGTTGTTACCAGTCGAGCTACAGAGGAATTTTCATTCACAGTTCTGCTGTCCAACTGCTTGTGTAAACATACCTTATCTGTTCATTTTCATTTGTGTATACATACACACCACACACAGATACTTATGCAATATGTTTATTTTACTGAATATTGCATTTTAGTGTAACAAGAAGGATATAAACACACCTTGATGGGTATCTATATGCAAATATATTTTCAGCTAATACATTTTGGGTCTGCCTTCTCAGTTTGCTTCTTAAATGTTACATATTAAATATGTTGGTTTGTAATTCCTTAAGATATTGAGTTTAGGCTATGTATTTACACATCATACAGCACATTGTGAAAGTGATCTTGATTTGAGCTTTAAATACTCCTCAAACCCTAAACAGATAGTAGTCAAATTTGTAACCTATGACTAAATGATCCACTAAATGAAAGCTTCGAGAAAGTTGGCATCACCAAAGTAACCTTTAGACACTCTGGTTGCTGGTGTGTCTTTTCACTCAGCCCAAGAGGCTCAACAATGCTTAAAGTACACTAAAAGCTGTTACAGTTAATCGACTACAAAGGTGAAAAATGGAACTGCAAGTTTTTTCTTAATGCATCACTATTTACTAAGAAGCTAGAAAATACCTATTTTTCTTGCACAGAAAACACAGAAGCTTTTCATATCATTGAATAGGGTATGAATAGTATGTGTATGCAAGAGGGAGTGCAAAGGTAGTACAACTTCCGAAAGTTTTTTTAGCAAAATATTGCATCAGAATATTTCTAGAGACTCTAACTAAGCCATCCTCCAAACAGGCAGTTCTGCAGATTTGTTTGCTACTAGGGACCTTTATTCTGAGGTATCTAGTAACAGTTTTGATACAGTTTGTGAGATTTTTTTGTGCAGTTTTCACTTGACTGATACATCCTCATCGGTTCCAAAACATCCCGGGTGAACTGGGCTCATTGCAGCCCAATTGCACGTATGCAGACTGGCTATTCTGTATTGACAGTGCCTCAAATGCACTTTGGACATATCTGACATTCTGAATAGGCTCAGATGAGTTACATGTGCACAAGAGATGTGATGCTGTAAATCTATTGAAACCACTCTGCATGTACAATTCCTCTATGCTTTGTGCCCCAAACAGTTCCCTAAAGGTACTTTTTTCTTTTGTTTCTTCTTTTCTTTTTGTCTTTCTTTTGAATGGTCATTATGTGTCCCTCGTGTAATAGACCTTAGAATGCTCTTTATAGTCTTTGATGGTCTTTATTACATATAGAGGGGAGGGAAGCTAAAAACCCCTTTGAAATGGTTTGTGTGCTCATTTTCTTTTTTTTTTTTAAATGAATTGTTAAACAGAAGATGTAATGGTAATTGGTAAGATGTTAATATGGACTTTTTATCATGCTACTACATTTCAGTTTTAAAATCGTTAGTTCCCTTTG